>NC_133618.1:361498965-361798965 GCF_048593235.1 Sminthopsis crassicaudata | reverse complement strand
CTGATCTCACAGTCAGTTGGTTGAATGATTGTGATTCCATCATCGGAAAAGACATAAAACACATTTCCCACACTGAGACCTTTCAGAAAAAAAAAAAACAAAACAGTATAAGAAAACCACAATAATCATTATGTTCTTTCAGCCTTTTTCCTATGGACCATCAAAAATATTGCCTAGCACAAAACAGCCTGTAAGGTAACTGGCATAGTCAAAAAAAAAATGAAAGCATGAGGAGAGGCTTAGAGGTAGGAAAGATACATTGGCTTAAGTAATATATATGGCAGGGAGTGATAAAATATTTTGGAGTCTTATGAATCAGTAAATTTGGAATCTGAGGGTTTCAGATAACAAGAGGTCTTTCTTTGATCAAAAATTATTTCTTTACTGCTCTAGCATCAGAGATTCTATTACTTTTCCAGTGAGAAATAGCCTTCATATATATTTGACCTTTCCTGGTACAGAAGGAAATAGTTCCTTTCACCAAATCTGAACACTTTTGAGTAAACTTAATGTTTGAATGCTGTAGAATATAGAGAATATAGCTTATTTGGAGGGAAGGGATATTTCACTTCCTACTCCCTCTATTTTGAAGAACTTTTGAAGAACCATGTTTGACATTTTTATATCTATTTTTAAAAAAGGAAAATTTCTATGATTTGATTTGGTGGGAAATGAAATATTGCTACTGGATAGTTAAGCTAAAGATATAAGAAGAATTATTTTTTACCTTTAATATAAATAATAAATGAACAACAGTAATATGAAAATGTCCCAAGTCACTAAAAAAAAAATGAAGTGAGCAGAATCAGGAAAAAATTTGTACTATTCCTACAATATTGCAAAACAACAACAATAACAGAAACTTTAAAAGCTCAAGCTGTCCTATCAATAAAATAATCAACCACTTTTCAGATGATGAAATATGCTATCCATGTCTTGACAAAAAAAAAAAAGTAAAGGAGTGAAGGTACAGATTAAGCTATATCTTTGCACACATGATCAATGTACATTTTTGGGTTTGGTTAAAGTGTTAAAAGGGAGAGATTTAGAAAATTTTTGAGAGTGACAGAATTGGGGTATAATTGGTAGGGAAAGGAATACAATAAAAATAAAAGAATGTTGTGCTAAAGAAACAAATGTACAGAAGAGGACAGAAAGAGGTTTAAAGGGAATCATAGATAAATGGAATAGCTTTGAAACAAATATGTTGAATTTATTATATAATCTTTTTCTTCTTTTTTTAATTGTATAATTTTTTAAACAAATTTCCATGTAATGGAACTTCATGGTTTCATGTAGAATCTTATCTTTCTCTCCTTTATTTATATAATTACTTTTTTATTGGTATTAATCATCAGTAAAACTGGTGTTAATTCAACTTCAAAGTAACAAAAATTTAAAAAGGAAATGGAATGTGAACTCTATAACAACAGGTATTGCCTTTATATCCACCTAACACCTACCAAGGTGCCCAAGATGAAGTAGGGGTTTTATAAATACTTGTTGATTGATTAAATAAAAAATCATTTTAGGTCAGGAAGAGCATTAAGAACTCTGAAGAATTGGAAAGTAGGGATGATACTTGACCTAGGCCTTGAAGAAAGTAAAGGACTTCAAAGAATGAGAGAAGAAGTAACTTTTGGGTACAGACTATGACTGCAAAAGCATAGAAATTAAGCTTGTTGGACTGGAAAGTAAAGTGAGTGAAGGGAAGAAATGTGTGATAAGTGAGCCTGGAAAAATTAATCTAGAATCAAATTGTGAAAAACTATAAGCCAAAAAGAGGAGTTTATATTTTATCCTAGAAAGAGGAAGGCCATGGGAATGACATGATCAAACGTGTTTTAGGATCAATCAATTTGGCAGCTTTGGGGAGGTTAGACTGGGGGAGGATAAGAATTATCAGGTGATCACTTAGAAAGTTATTACAATGTTGCATGTGTATAAATGAAGACCTAACTTATGGGGCAGATCTAGGAGTGGGAAAAAAAGGAATGATTCTAAGGGATACTATAAAGGCAATAAATATTTATTAAATTGAAATGAACAGAATTGAATTAACAAATAGAATCATAGGAATTAAACTAGAAGAGATGCTAGGGAAAACCTTGGTTATAAACACATAGCCACAAATGTCCCAAAGAAGTGACTTATTTTATCCTAATTTTACAGATAAAGAACTTGAGGGCAGGGAAGGGACTGTGTTTGGAATCTCTTAAGAAGCAATAAAATATAATACTCATTCATACTACTTAATATTATTTTGGCTCTAATGATTCAGAAGGCACTATAAGCTTTCAATAGGATTCTATTTTTTTTTTTTTACAAGAACAACAAAATTTATTGAACATCTATATCCACTCTGGTCCTAAGTCCTATTGATTTTTATTATTGTTAAAGCTTTTTATTTACAAAGCATATGCAAGGGTAATTTTTTTTTTCCAACATTGATTCTTGCATAACCTTTTGTTCCAAAATTTCCCCTCCTTCCTTCTACCTCCTCCCCTAGCTGGCAGGTAGCCCAGTGCATGATAAATATCAACAGGATTCTAACAGGATTCCTACTTGTGAATTTTCATTCTGATTACAGAAGGGTCTATTATTAGACCATTCGGGTGAGAAGAAATATCATAGCACAGAGTCTATGGTAAGCAGTACAAGAACTCCAAGTCATGTTGCATGTGGAGACTTGATCATATGAACTTTGCTTTGGCTTGTACTGAGAATGGTGATCTTGAATACTGATTCTATGAAGGATGACACCATGGCCATATTTGTGCTATGGGACTGAGTAGAGGAGGGATTTGAGGATTATATATGGTATGGGAGAAGATTATGCATTTAAACAATGGTAGCATCACTACCAGATTTGGGCTTCCCTAATATCTATTAGTAGCTTGCAAATATCCAGGGCTAAAAATTTTAAAACAGGCAGGTGAGTTGCTGATCCCTGTGCTGTATGTATCCTTACATCCATATATACTTGAATCTCCGGAAAGTTTGTTACTACAAGGCAGGAGAGATATCAGGAGAGATGAGTCTTTTGGAATTAAAATTCTTTTGGTAGATGCAAACATCTAGTTTGCTGACAGAGTGGCAAATCCATCATGAAGTCTCATGCATTTCTAAAAGCCTGCAATGGTTATAACTGACCTTTCTGGTACCAGATATGGCATAATCAACTCATTCTAGGTTTCATTTGGAGGGTTGAAATTTTGCCCTCTAAGGCCATATTAAATTTTAGTAATTGTGCTTTTATCCTCCTTGAAAAAAGAGAGAGGGTAGCATCAATAATGAATAGAGAGTTAATTGTGGAGTTAGTTAAGGGAGACAGAAGTTCAAAGACCAGTTTGGGAAACATATTAATTACGTGGTCCTCAATAAGTCATATAGCTAAAACAGGTTTTTTTTTTTTCTGAAGCAATTGGGGTTAAGTGACTTGCCCAGGGTCACATAGCTAGGATGTGTTAAGTATCTGAGACTAGATATGAACTCAGGTCCTCCAGACTTTAGGGCTGGTGCTCTATCTACTACACCACCTAGCTGCCCCCCAAAACATCTCTTTACTGGCCACTATGAATTCTTCACATGCCCAAACTCCAAAATTTGCCTGAATATCAATCTCAACATTTGGTGCCAAACCTCAGACACATCATTTAGAACAAGGAATCACTACCTGATCACATCAGTAAGTGCCAGTTGCTCCATATTTACTCACTCACTTACTCTGTGAAATTATTTCCAGAGTAAAATCTTGCAGAGGGGAACATGTAGTTTTTGAGACAAATCTGTCCCTAAAAAGATGGTTGCCATTTACTACTTCATACATATTTATTTGCTTATCATAATCAAATCATAATTGTGTGTGTGTATTGAACTTTTCAATTCTCCTTTAGAGATTGCCATGCAAAGGACAAATCTTTTCTACTTAAGGCACACTTTTTACCTCAATAGTATTTTATTTTTTTCAAATACATGTAAAGATAGTTTTCAGGATTCATTTTTTGTAAGGCTATGTTCCAAATTTTTCTCCCTCTCTCCTTCCCCTTCTCCCTTCCCAATACAGCAAGCAGTCTGATGTAGGTTAAATGTTTGCAGTTTAAGGCACATTTCTTAGAGTTAAATATATTTTTTTTCAAGAAATCTTTATTTCTGACATTTTTCTCATGTTCTCACTCTCTTGCATTCTTTCTCTTGGTCTCTTTTGGTCTCTCTGTCTCTTAATCTCTCTCTCTCTCTCTTCCTTCTCCTCTCCCCCTCTTCCCACTTTCTTCTCCAATTCCCACAATGCTCTCTGCTATCTCTCTATCTTTTTTCCCTCTCAAAAATACATTTTTTCTCCTAGCATCCAATCAGATAACTATGCAGTGGCATCCAACCCCTGAGCACAGGAAATCTACCTGGCCTGTTTAGCCAAAGGTCTATCAGTCTACAACTACAAAACTTTTCTTGGAAGTCTTTGACTTTAAATGCAAGGTCAGGAAAGACCAGTCCTATTTCCTTGAAACAATATTTGTTTTCACTAACTTTAGAATGGGTTTTCAAATTAAATCTTCACAAAGGTAATGCTTGAAATTTTAAGGGAAATTTCTGCATGTACTTGAGGGATCAGTAAATAAACTACTCAAGGAAATATGCCACAAGAAATAGCCTGAAGGTTTGCTTTTATTTAAAATGATTTGATTATCACTGGAGGCATTTGGATGCAGCCTTTCCTTAGAAAGCCTTCTTTTCCCTTTTAAAATTGTAGGAGTTCTTTATGTTGGCAAAATACTAACCTTCAAGTCACTGAATCAGAGACTTAGAACTGGAAGAGACTCCAGAAGTCATTTGATTTAACCTCTTAATTCTACAGATCAAAAAATTGGGATCTACCAAGAAGTAAAAGGCAAAGCCAAGATCTAAACTAAAGTCACCTAATCCCAGAACCAGTTTTCTTATTCCTGTGCTACCGTGGAGAAAGGCTTTGGTACAGTGTTTCATGGTAATTTGACATTCTATAGGGCATTGTAGAAGAATTTGGTAAGGAAGAAAAAAACCCCAACACTTTTCTTCTCTGAAATAACAGACATGAAATTATGTATGTATTAAATCCTGTAGTATGAAAATCGGCTTAGTTTTCTCTATTTTGCTTCCAAAATTCCCTGACCTTTATTATGTGGCTATTTTGTGTCTGTTAATTCCCTGAGGTGATTAGCATTTATGGGATTATTTTAGAAAATGTTTCCTTAGTTAGCCTTTTTTCTTAATCTTGAGGGCTAGAAGAAGCAAAGCAGTAAATCACATAGTACTTCTCTAATTTTGATACTGGAAAACAGTGGGGGAAAATTGTTCAGACTTTCACTTTATCCCCATTATACTTTATTACATTGTGTGTGTGTGTGTGTGTGATGAAGTTGTGAATGGTGGTGTGGTTGTCACAGAGAAATTGGGATTTGTTCCTTGGGGCAGGCAGGGGAAAAGGATCTGATAAAGATCCGTTTAGCCCCATGGGTCCCATGATCTGGGAGGAGGCATCCAATCAGAAATCCAAGTTATGTTAAACTCCTGTGGTCTACCCAAGGGTCAATAGCATCCTTACCTTGCTACGTCCCATCAGAAATCTCAGTCACGTCCTGAGGTTACATTTTCCCTATAAAACAGCTTATGGTTCACAATTGCCCTCCTTTGGGTCAGTCTGTCTCACATTTTGTTTCACAGTATCTTTTCCCTTCCCTTTTCCCCAAGCCATGTGGTCTCTCTCCTAATTCCACTATGCTTTTCAATTTCACTTCTCCTCCTTATAGTTAATTCTTTTAGGGTGCTAGATCTCTTTCAGGATTTGGCCTGCCAGCTAAGGGCATTCCCCAGCCCCTTTCTACTGGGTAATTGTGAGTTCCACTGAGGAACTTGTCTTTATATGCTCTCCCACTCTATTTCATTTTTACCATTCCTGGTATTTATTATAACTCTTATTTTGTCTGAAAACTCTTCCCCTAAATAAACCTACCTTTTACCAAAGAGAATTACTTAAGAATTCTTCACATACCCAAACTCAAAATTTTGGTGCTTCTCCTACACTTGGTACTTGCCATCATCTGGTATCTACACCAGCTACAACATATTTGTGTGTGTGTGTGTGTGTGTATGCACATGCATGTGTGCAATAATATCTTCCCTTAACCCCAAACTCTAAGCTTCTAAGTTCCTTGAGGACAGATATCATGTCATTTTTCATTTTTATATGTCTAATGCACCTCACAGGACCTTGATATAACAGAAAATAAAATGTTTTTAAACTGATAGCTTTTCTTTTAACACAGTAGACATTGCAAATATCTGTCAAATTAAATTACATAGAATTGCTTTTTTGGTAATTACTTCAGAAATAGAATCTAAAAGAAAAATGAACATAGTTGGTGGAAAATGACCATGTATTGCAAGTTACATATATTAAAATGATTTAAATGCTTTTTAAAAAATATGATTACAGGGGTGGAGCCAAGATTATGGAGAAGACACATGCTTCTTTCTGATCTTCTCCTAGGACCCTCAATTAATTAGCAAATTCAGCCTCTGAATTAGTGCTGGACTGACAAAATCCATGAATATTGGGAGTGCAGTAAATTACCAGCAGAAGATAATTTCAAAGATTGCCAGAAAAGGTTTAGGTTGGGCTTGGAGGGAGGCAGCCAGGTGTAAGCAGGCAGAGCACAGATGTCAGCATAGGCTGTGCAGACCCAGGGTATGGTTTCTGCAGGGTAGTGCAGACTCCGCCTTACAGAGACTCTACAAGGAGGAATTTATACCAGTGTTGGCTACTCTGACCTGATTGCAAGCCAGTTGATCAGCAAAGAAGTAATAAAACATCCAACACAAACACAAAAGGTAAATAGTGAACCCCAAAATGCCAGAGTCTCACAGGACCTAGCCATGCCCACCCAGCACTGGGAGTGTCATCATGATTCCAGAGAAGCTGTGGTCACTTCGCCACTTGTAGAAGAAGCTTGGAAAACCTCCCTTGCTGTAAAAGCAGATCCCAACTTTGTTTTTTTAAATGAGTAAAAAGGCAAAGAGAACTATAACCATAGATAGTTTTTATGTTGAAAATGAAGAAAAATTTCAAACCCTAAGGAGACTAAATTGTCTAGATTAAACTAGATTGTCCCCAGATGAAGCCCCAAAAGGTAGTATAATCTGATCCCCACCACACAAGGCTCTCTTAGAAGAAATTAAGAAGGATCTTAAAAGAAAGGAAAACTTTGCAAGAGGATTTGGAAAAAGGCATATACCTCATTAAAAGATTTGACAAAATGGAAAAAGAAAACAACTTCCTGAAAAACAGAATTTATGAAGTGGAAAAAAGTTCCATAGAACAAAACAATTCATTTAAAAACTCAATTGGAGAATTACAAAAAGAAGTTAAAAAAAAAAAAAACTAAATGGAGAAAATAATTCACTAAAAATCAGAACTGAACAAATTGAAATGAATTACTCTATGAGACATCAAGAATCAGTCAAGCAAAACAAAACCAAAAAAATAGAAAAAAATGTAAAATACCTACTTGGGAAAACAACTGACCTGGAAAATAGATCTAGGAGAGACAATTGAGGATTATTGCACTCCCTGAAAACCATGATGAAAAAAAAAAAAAAAAAAAAGAGCCTAGACACTGTTTTTCAGGAAATCATCAAAAAGAATTGCCCTGATGTCATAGAATCAGAAGGTAAAATAGTCATTGAAAGAATTCACTGAACACCTCCTGAAAGAAACCCCAAAACTAAAACTCCAAGGAATATTGTGGCTAAATTCCAGAACTATCAGACCAAGAAAAAATATTGCAAGCATCCAGACAAAAAACAATTCAAACACCAAGGAGCCACAATAAGGATTACCCAGGATGTAGCAGCTTCCACTTTAAAGGATTGAAGGGCCTATGAAAGGTTAAGGAACTTGAAATGAAGCCAAAAATAAACTACTGCAATAAACTGAGCATTTTCTTCTAGGGAAGAAGATGGGCGTTCAATGAAATATGTGAATTCCATTTATTTCTGATGAAAAGACCGGAGCTAAACAAAAAACTTGACCTCCAATTGTAGGACTCAAGAGAAGCATAAAAAGGTAAAAAGAACTCTTGAGAACTGTATTTTGGTTATGAATATACACATAGAGACTGCAATATAATTTGATTTTACTATTATAAAAAAGGAACTAAAGGTAGAAAGGAGATTATACTAGAAAAAGGGAAAAGTAAAGGAAAAATGAGGGAAATTACATCTCATAAAGACGCAAAGAAAACCTATTATATATGAGGGGAAGAAGAGAAGGAGATGAACATTGTGTGAATCTTACTCTCATCAGATTTGGGTCAAAGAAAAATATTAGACATATTTGGTTTACAGAGAAATTTCTCCCAGCTTATTGAAAAGTGAGAAGGGAAAGGTGAAAAGGAAAGGGGTAGAATAAATAAAAGGCAAAACAAAAATAGTAGAAGAAAGTTATAAGAAAGGGGGAGGGACTCTAAAGGGGGAGGGATTCTAAAGGGAGAGGGCTGCTTGAGGCAAGTAGTGCTCATAAGTAAAATTATGGGGAGAAGGGAAAGGGGAAAAGGAAAGAGAAAAGTATAATCTGGGGATAATAAGATGGCAGGAAATATAGAATTAGTAGTTTTAACCACAAATGTAAATGGGGTGAACGCTCCCATAAAGCGTAAGCGGATAGCAGACTGGATTAAAAGCCAGAAGACTAAAATATGTTGTTTACAAGAAACATATTTAAAGCAGAATAATACATACAAAATAAAGGTAAAAGGCTGGAATAGAATCTATTGCTTCTGGTGAAGTAAAAAAAAAAAAAAAAAAAAAAAAAAAAGCAAGAGTAGCCATTCTGATCTCAGATCAAGCAAAAGCATAAATTTATCTAATTAAAAGAGATAAGAAAACGAAATTATATCTTGCTAAAGGGTACCACAGACAATGAAGCATTATCAACACTAAACATATATGCACCAAGTGGTATACCATGGAAATTCCTAAAAGAGAAGTTAAGAGAGATGCAAGAAGAAATAGACAGCAAAAGTATAATATTGAGAGATCTCAACCTTGCTCTCTCAGAACTACATAAATCAAACCACAAAATAAATAAGAAAGAAGTTCAAGAGGTAAATAGAATACTAAAAAAGTTAGGTATGATAGATCTTTGGAGAAAATTGAATGGAGACAAAAAGGAGTACACTTTCTTCTTAGCAGTTCATGGAATCTATACAAAAATTGACCATATATTAGGATGCAACACCCTCAAAATCAAATGCAGAAAGGCAGAAAGAGAATGCATTTTTCAGATCATATTTCAATAAAAATTAAATTTATTAAAAAGCCAGGGGAAAATACACCAAAAAGTAATTGGAAATTAAATAATCTCATCCTAAAGAATGAATGGGTGAAACAGCAAATCATAGACACAATCAATCATTCATCTAAGAGAATGACAATAATGAGACAACATAACAAAATTTGTGGGATGGAGCCAAAGAGTAATAAGGAGAAATTATATATCTCTAGATGCTTACTTGCATAAAATAGAAAAAGAGAAAATCAATGAATTGGGCTTGCAACTAAAAAAGCTAGAAAAAGAGCAAATTTTAAAATCCCAATCAAATACCAAATTTGAAATTCTAAAAATAAAAAGAGAGATTAACAAAATTGAAAGTAAAAAAAACAAACAAACAACTATTGAATTAATAAATAAAACTAAGAGTTGATTTATGAAAAAACCAACAACATAGACAAACTTTTAGTAAATTTGATTAGAAAAAAGAAAGAAGAAAATCAAATTGTTGGTCTTAAAAATGAAAAGGGAGAACTTTCCACCAATGAAGAGGAAATTAGAGCAATAATTAGGAGTTACTTTGCCCAATTTTATGCCAAAAAATTTGATAACCTAAGTGAAATGGAGGAATGCCAAAAAATATAGATTGCTCAGATTAGAGAGGAGGAAGTAAATTGCTTATGTAGTCCCATTTTAGAAAAAGAAATAGAATAAGCTATTAATCAACTCCTTAAGGAAAAAAATCCAGGACCAGATGGATTTACATGTGAATTCTACTGAATATTTAAAGAACAATTAACTCCAATACTATATAAATTATTTGAAAAAATAGGGAATGGAGGACTCCTACCAAATTCCTTTTATGATAAAGAAATGGTACTGATACCTAAACCAGGCAGGACAAAAACAGAGAAAGAAAATTATAGACCAATCTCCCTAATGAATATTGATGCAAAAATCTTAAATAAAATATTAGCAAAGAGATTACAGAAAACCATCCCCTAGATAATACCTGACCAAGTAGGATTTATATCAGGAATGCAAGGCTAATTCAATATTAGGAAAACTATAAGCATAATTGATTATATCAATAACCAAATTAACAAAAATCACATGATTATCTCAATAGATGCAAAAAAAGCATTTGACAAAAATCCAACATCCATTCTTTTTTAGGAATGAAACAAAGTTGCCCACTAGCACAATTACTACTCAATATTGTGTTAGAAATGCTAGCTTTGGCAATAAAAGTTGATAACGAGATTAAAGGAATTGGAGTAGGTAATGAGGAAACCAAATTATCACTCTTTGCAGTTGATATGATGGTATACTTAGTGAACCCCAGAGAATCAACTAAAAAGCTATTAGAAATAATCCACAACTTCAACAAAGTTACAGGATACAAAATAAATCCATATAAATCATCAGCATTTTTATACATCACTAACAAAATTCAACAGCAAGAGATACAAAGAGAAATTCCATTTAAAATAACTGTCAATAGTATAAAATATTTGGGAATCTATCTGCCAAAGGAAAGTCAGGAACTATATGAGCAAAACTACAAAACACTTTCCACACAAATAAAGTCAGATCTAAACAATTGGAAAAAATATCCAGTGCTCTTGAATAGGTTGAGCAAAAACAATAAAGATGGCAATACTATCTAATTTATTTATTTAGTGCTATACCAATCAACCTCCCAAGAAACTATTTTACTGACCTAGAAAAATAACAACGAAATTCATCTGGAAGAACAAAAAGATCAAGAATTTCAAGGGAACTAATGAAAAAAAAAAGTCAAATGAAGGTAGCCTAGCTACCTGTACCAGATCTAAAACCATATTATAAAGCAGCAGTCATCAAAAACCATTTGTTACTGGCTAAGAAGTAGATCAGTCAATCAGTGGAATAGGTTTAAGTTAACAGGACAAAATAGTTAATAATTATAACAATCTAGTGTTTGACAACACAAAGACCCCAGCTTTTGGGATAAGAATTCACTATTTGACAAAAACCACTGGGAAAATTGGAACTAGTATGACAGAAGCTAGGCATTGACCCACACTTAACATCATACACCAAGATAAGGTCAAAATGGATTCATGATCTAGACCTAAAAATGATAGTATAAATAAATTAGAAAAACATAGGATAGTTTACCTCTCAGATCTGTGGAGGAGGAAGGAATTTGTGACCAAAAGAGAACTAGAGATTATTATTGATCACAAAATAGATAATTTTGATTATATTAAGTTTAAAAGTTTTTGTATAAACAAAACTAATGCAGACAAATTTAGAAGGGAAGCAATAAACTGCAAAAACATTTTTACATTTAAAGTTTCTGATAAAGACCTCATTTCCAAAATGTATAATTGATTGAAATTTATAAGAAATCAATCTATTCTCCAGTTAACAAATGGTCAAAGGATAGGAATAGACAATTTTCAGACCAAGAAATTGAAACTATTTTTAGTCATATGAAAAGATGCTCCAAATAACTATTGATCAGAGAAATGCAAATTAAGACACCTGCACACTTCTTAGATTGGTTAGGTTGACAGGAAAAAATAATGATGAATGTTGGAGGGATGTAGGAAAATTGGGACACTGATACATTGTTGGTGGAACTGTGAATGAATCCAACCATTCTGAAGAGAAATTTGGAACTATGCTCAAAAAATTATCAAACTGTGCATACCCTTTGACCCAGCAGTGTTACTACTGTGCTTATTATATCCCAAAGAGATCTTAAAGAAGGGAAAGGGACCTACATATGCAAAAATGTTTGTGGCAGCCCTTTTTGTAGTGGCTAGAAACTGGAAACTGAATGGATGCCCATAAATTGGAGAATGGCTGAATAAATTATGGTATATGAATGTTTTGGAATATTATTTTTCTGTAAGAAATGACTAACAGGATGATTTCAGAGAGGCCTGAAGAGATTTACATGAATTGATGCTAAGTGAAATGAGTAGAAAGGAGATACATGGCAACAATATGATGAACAATTCTGATGGACGCGGCTCTCTTCAACAATGAGATGATTTAAACCAGTTCCAATTGTTCAGTAATGAAGAGAGCCATTTACACCCAGTAGGAGGACTATGGGAACTGAGTGTGGACCACAATATAGCATTTTCACTCTTTCTCTTATTGTTTGTTTGCATATTTTGTTTTCCTTCTCAGTTTTTTTTTCTTTTTAGACCCAATTTTTCTTGTGCAGCAAGATAAATGTATAAATATGTATACATATATTGATTTAATATATATTTTAACATATTTAACATATATTGTACTACCTGCCATTTAGGGGAAGGGATGGAGGGAAGGAGGGGAAAATTTGGAACAGAAGATTTTTCAAGGGTCAATGTGGAAAAAATTTCCCATGCATATGTTTTATAAATAAAAAGCTATAATTTAAAAAAAAACTAGAATTGGGCAATGGGAAGCTAATGATATCATAAAACACCAAAAAGTAATAAAGCAAAATCAAATGAATGGAAACCATAGAAGAGAATGTGAAACATTTCCCCAGAAAAACAACTGATCTGGAGAGCCTGTTTGTTCTCAAACCTGTTCTCAAGGAGAGACAATATAAGAATAATGGTACTATCTGAAAGTTATGATCAAAAAAAGAATCTTGATACAATATTACACAAAATTATTAAGGAAAATTGTCCTGCAGTTCTAGAGCAAGAAGATAAAGCAGAAATGGAAAAAATCCACCAACCATCACCTGAAACAGTAACAACATTACCAAGTTTCAAAGTTTCCAAGATAGAGAGAAAATGAGGTCTTTTTTACAAGACTTTAGCAGCTATTATGTTAAAGGACAATAGGTCTTGGAATAGCATATTTCATAGAACAAAAGAAATGAGGTTATAACCAAGGGTAAGTTACTCAGTAAAATTAACTATAATCTTGAATGGAAAAAACTTAACAAACTGAAAGATTTTCAGGTATTTATGACAAAAGAGCAGAACTTAATGGAAAATGCAACATACAAGGTGCAGGAGAAATGTAAAGTAAACATTAAAGACCAAAAAAATATAAACATAAAAAATGTGATTACATAGAATAGAACAAAATTAAATAGGAAATAATTGGTACTCAAATGAGGAATGTCTAAATAAATTGTGGTAGTGATAAATGAAAGCAATGGAGTCCTATTGTGTCATGAACATGATAAATAAGTAATTTTTCTCTGGCAACTCAGGAGAACATGCAAACAGATACAAAGTAAAATAAACAGAATCTGGAAAACAATACATACAATAACTATAATAACATATGTGGAGAGAACAAAAAAGTTCAAAATGAATGATGTGTAATTATGGTTATTATGTTTATTTCCTAAGGACAGATGAGAAAATGTATGTCTTCTTCATTTCTTTGGAAAGGCTTATGTGGGGGGACTACAGACATGAAAGAGTATATTGTGTCCCATTTGGTTGATATATTGTTTAGCTTTGTTGAATTGATTTTTTTTTTCAATTTTATGTTGTTATAAGAAATAGTTCAAAGAAGAAGGGAGAAGGAGGGGTATATGTTGAAATGGAAAGGATTAAAATAATACTAAAATTAATAAAACAGAAAA
This sequence comes from Sminthopsis crassicaudata, assembly GCF_048593235.1. Taxonomy (NCBI): domain Eukaryota; kingdom Metazoa; phylum Chordata; class Mammalia; order Dasyuromorphia; family Dasyuridae; genus Sminthopsis; species Sminthopsis crassicaudata. Next base: position 361,785,058 of record NC_133618.1, on the reverse strand, counting down.
AAGTTCCCCCTCATTTAAAATATCATAGGTACTAGGGAGAATGGAAACTGAATACTAGGCATTATCTGGGGACCATCTATTTAAAGAAAAAATGGGACACTGTACGCTAGCTAATGCATTTTAATGCAAATTTCCTAACATGCACAAGGCTCTAAATTTTAATGATTCCTTAGCCCCAGAATCAATAGCTGTTCCTTCCCAGATTATAATCTTTGGGGCAGCTAGACCTAAAATTCAGGGACAGATAGATGTTGAGTGCAGTGAGGCTGGAAGAGGTGGGAGTGTCTTAGTGAAAGATGGCCTATTATGAAATTGTTAGGGTCAATGAGCACATGGGAGTAAAAGTAAAACCAAATGTGGGGCTTCAGTACCTTCCTCTCGCCAGAGTATATTTGCAACTGCAGAACACCGGTATGGGGAGAACCAGGAAGCCATTGAGAGCAGGAAAAAAAAAAAAAGAGCCACATCAAAACTTTCATTAAAACAACTTCATTAAAATAGCTCTTTCAGTATCAACTAATAACATCACACAAAAACCACAACATTAGATCTTTCTGCAAATGATACAAATGTAATTATAGGAAGGAACTCATACACCATAAGAACCAAAATTACTTTCTGTGTATAGAATTAGATCTTGAGAACATGTCATTTTGATTCAAAGATAACACTACTCCCAGTAATGCAGTAGTTTTTTAAATTTTTCTTTCTTTTTCTTTTTTCTTTTTTGGCCAGGAAGGAAATCAGGTTAAGTGACTTGCCCAGGGTCACATAGCTATTAAGTATCAAGAGTCTGAGGCTGGATTTGAACTCAGGTTCTCTTGACTCCAGAGCTAGTACTTTATCCACTGCACCACTTAGGTTTCTTGTATTTAAAAAATGTGAATAAAGAGTGAGAACATTTGTTAAAGTCAGGAACTAATTCCTATAAGCTACTCCATGATTTTTATTGATCTTCTAAGAACTCAACATTGTACTTTTATTTATGATCCATATATTGATTGTATGTGTATCTGTATGCCTTTACTAGATGATAAATTCCTTGAGAGCATGGGGACTATTTTATTCAACTTTGTACTGAATAATTATTCAAATTATTCTTCTTAGTGTCATACAGTGCCTTGTACACACAAATATGGAAGTCATATTAAGCCTCAGTACTCTTGAGTTTGGTCCTAGGTACATGCAGAATAGACAGCTGGATGCTTAAAAAGTTCTTTCCCCTTCGCACCTTCTAATCTCAAACATAAAATCCGAGAATAAGAGCTTTAAAAAGATTTTAGAGGTCAAAAAGTTCAACTCTGGCTCCCTAGACTTTCCATTGCCCCAAGATTGCTGATACTTGAAATTTCCCTATTAGTAGATACTCTCCCCATTAAAATGCAAATACTGACTTTAGGGGGAATAGGACAAACTGGGAGCAAGGTCTCTATCATTCTGACCCTTCAATATGACTGATTTTCAGCTCAGTTTTTACCAAAGAGAAGATGAAGATATGATGGACCAGATGTGAAACAAGAGAACTGTTCGGTTCTGCATACATATATTGTATCTAAGATATACTATAACATATTTAACATGTATAAGAATGCCTGCCATCTAGGGGAGAGGGTGGAGGGAGGGAAGGGAAAAGTCGGAATAGAAGTGAGTGCAAGGGATAATGTAAAAAATTACTCATGCATATGTACTGTCAATAAAAAAGTTACAATAATAATTTTAAAAAAAGATATGATGGACCAGAGACAGGAGAAGCAACCCAATAGGAAAAAGATGGAGAAATGACAATCCGCAGACATTTATAATATAAGCTTTCACTGGATACACATTGAATTCACCTTCCTAAGGTGAAAACTAGCAATGCTAGGCCTGATCCGGGATAGGGGTAGCAAAGCCAAAAAACACGTGGGGCAGAAAAGTCAATGGAAACTAATGCTAATGATAACCAGTAACTGACATTCATACAGTGATCTATGGATAACAAAGTGCTTATTTGATTAATTTTATTCTATGATAACCTTAGATTTGCAATTTGACATTGTTAAATCTATTTATACATGAATTCTTAACCTTGAATCTGAGAATTTGTTTTGTTTTAATTTTAATTTTATGTTTTAATATTTCATTTCAATAAAATTGGTTTCATTTGTAATCCTATATATTTTATTTTATGCATTTCAAATATTATTCTTAGAAGGGGTCCATAGGCTTCTGGTACAAAAAAATGAAAAAGTCCTGGGTATAAAGTAGAATAAGGCTAAAATCATTCCAAGTTTACCCAGCCCAGACTCTACCATGAGGAGAATGTTCTAAGGAAGACAATAGCCTAGAGGAGTTAGATGCTGCAAATGTAATTTGTTGGACTTTCTTTTCTTGTTTTCTAATTACCTTCCATGAAAAGATAGGTTACTGCAACTCATAGTTAATTGTATGCAGAATTTTTATTTGAAATGATCCCTGACTACTCTGAAAGACTTATGATGAAAAATACTATCCATAACCAGAGAAGGAACTGATTGTTAAAAATCATGAAAAAAAAGTTTAAAATGTAACTGGGAAAAATATTAAATAAATAAAATTCTTAAAAAAGAATTTTTGAACTGAAAATCATTTACTCATTTTACTTGAACTTTGCTTTTTTTTTTTTTTTTAATCAAATGGTTATCAAGTTTAAGTAAATCCTAGTTACCTTCTGTGATGGGACCACCATAGTTAGTCCCCCAAACAATGTTTTCCCACAATTGAAATGGCTGGCCTCTATTGTCCAGATCAAGATAGGCCCTCTGATTTAAAAGCAAACAAGACACTATATCTTGTGAATATATATAATTTTAAAGTAAATTTAAAGATTAAATTCCCCTCCGTCAACTTACGGGTCTTTCTGGCTGAATCTTCAATAAAGAGAGAAGAAATATCCTCATCAACACCTACTTCGTTCTTAGCAATGCATGTGTAGGCTCCAGTATCTTCATAACGCACACTGTTGATGTGAAGTTCACTTCCATTGGCTGTTGAAAAAAAAAAAGTTTCAAACTAAACCAAGACCTTTAGCCCTGGTCTTACCTTACTTATGTCTGCATTTCTAAAAGGCTGCTGGCAATAGCTAGAACTATGAAACCAGTAATGACTGCTTCTTGATACCTCAAAAACTCTCCACTCATGTTTGATTCTTTGTGATCCCATTTCAGATTTTTTGGGCAAAGATAAAGGAATGGTTTGCCATTTCCTTCTCTAGCTCATTAAAAAAAAAGAAAGAAAGAAAGACACAAGCAGGGTTAAATGACTTGCCCAGCAACACACAGCAAGTACATGTCTGAGACCAGATTTGAACTAAGGACTTGGTACTCTGTGCCATCTAACTGCCCTCATAAGGTTAAAGCTAAGGCTAAAAGGGACCTCAAAGAATTCATTTAAAGATGAAACTGAGGTTAAAAGTGACTTGTCCAAAGTCACATAGGTAGTAAACATTATATTTGAGATTTTAAACCAGGTCTTATGGGCTAGTCCTTCCACATGGTCCCCTTATATCAAATTTGAGAAGCTAGAATTGGTCTCTCAAAATTGGTGATTAATTATTCAAAAATCATTATACCTGGGAATAAGAATGCACTGACTTGCTAACAGACATTTATAGAGGATAGTTTTTGGGGATGATAGGCAGAGGAATATGGTCAAGAATGTGACAAGATCATACTCAAAAAATTCTTATTCGAATGCAGAATCATATTAGGAGATATCTTACTCTTTTTAGAGATGCTAGATTTAGAGATATTCTTTTAATTCTTATTTGCATACTTCTGTACCTCTCCCATTTCTCCACCACAATTCCCTTGCAACAAATATTTTAAAAGGGCAAAAGAAAGTTGTTCAGCAAAAGCAATCAATATATCAATGGTATATGACAGTAAATGAAATATTCCATATCCCTAGTCTTCTGTCTCTGTACAGGGAGTTTAGGGAATATAATTCAAATCTTCTGGGGAGTCAAGCTCAACCTCACCAGAAGTACCTACTTCTTTTCCTATGTAAGAGAAAAACATATTGCTTAACTTTACATTTTTTTTTTTTTTTAAAGATAAAAGAGGCCATCCTCACAGTTGCAAAAGGAAACTTGATGTTTACATAAAGTGAACACAGGCATAATCGTAGGAAAAGCCATTGAAGTGTTTAACAGCTTAGTTGTGAAATATTTGCTAATGAAGTACAAGGTTTTTTCACTATCTTACTCTAATCTGCTAATATAGATACTTTCTCTAATTCATCTGGAAAGCACAAAAATAATTTTCCAAAAGTACAACATTGTTACCTAGCCTAGACCACATAAGAATAAAAAGTGGAAGGTGTGACATTTATTCAATTCCAATATATAAAATAAATAAGAGCTTTTCCTACCTGGTGGGTACTTTAGCTTGTACCTACCCATGAAGAATATACACAAAGTTTGCTGGGTTCTTACCTATGAGAGAGATCTGCTTGGACAGTTTAGGTCCAATATCCATGCCATTTTTTAGCCAGGTAATTCTTGGGGTGGGAATGCCTTCTGCATGGCATTTGAGACTGGCAGAGACTCCAGGTTCCTGGGCCTGAGTTTCTGGGTAAACACGGATGACAGGAGGCACTGTGGAAGATACATAAGGATGATTTTAATGAGTCAACTCGTCAGAGACAGACTTTCTTGTTCCTTTTTTAACTATGATACACTATCCAACTCTTTTGATCTTACAGGACATTTGTGGGAGGCAATGTCAGAGTTTTGTTATGAGACTGAAAAACAGACTAGATGACTTTGATTCCAGAAGACAGCACAAAATGGTCAGATTCAGACATCTTTCAAGGCAAGATGCTAAGACTTGTTAACAAGTAGTAGAGAGGACATTGGTCACAATCAATCAGTCTCCTAAGTTCTAAAGTCAGGTTTCTCAGAATCCTTTAGATGAGTGGTAGCCAAAAATGGCGTGGCAGCAATCTTGAGGTGCATTGAGGTCCATGCCTTCTAGACATAAAGTTATAGTCCTTTACTTTGATCAGACCACATAAAGAGATTATATTGAAATCTGAGGGCCACAGTTAAAGCACAATGAACAGTTAAAGAATGTATAAAGAAGGGCGACCAGGGTGAAGGAAGGTCTTGAAGCAAAGAAAGATTAGTTAAAGGAACTGGGAATCTTTAGCCTCTTGAAAAGAAGACTCAAGGGGATTGTTATCTGGAAGAGGGATTAAATTTATAGGTTCATAAATGTAGAGTTGGAAGGAACCTCAGAAATTCTGTACTCCAAGTCTTTTATTTTAAAGATGGAGAACAATTATGGGAATATTTCCAAAATACTTTTAAGGATCACTGTATCAATTCACTATTATATTAATAGTGAATTAATATGCTTAGTTTTTTTTTTGCTTTTTTCTCCTTTAATTTTTTTACTTTTTAAAAATATAATTTTTGATTTTCAAAATATATGAAAGAATAGCTTTCAACATTCACCCTTTCAACAAATACCCCTGTTTTTCAAATTTTCTCCTTACCTCCCCCCCAAATAGCAAGTAATCCAGTATATATTAAACATGTTCAATTTTTCTATACATATTTCCATAATTATTATACTACACAAGAAAAATCAGATCAAAAAGGAAAAAATGAGCAAGCAAAGCGGCTACAAAAATGTGAAAAGACTATGTTGTGATCAATATTTAGTTCCCCAGTTCTCTTTCTAGATACAGATGACTTTCTCCATAAGAAGTCTATTGTAATTGATATGAATCATCTCATTGTTGAAAAGAGTCACATTCATCAGAATTGATCATTGCATAATCTTGTTGCTATGTATAATATTCTCTTGTTTCTACTCACTTCACTTAGCATCAGTTCATGTAAGTCTCTCTAGGCCTTTCTGAAATCATCCTGCTGATCATTTCTTATAGCACAATAATATTCTATAATATTCACATATCATAACTATTTCAGTCGTTTTCCAACTGTTGGGCATCCATTCAGTTTCCAGTTCCTTGCCATTACAAAAAAGGCGTGACAAACATTTTAGCACATGTGGGAATATGTTTGTTTTCTTGAAGCCCCTCAATATTTGTCACTTAAAAAAATTAACTTTGTCAATAGATGGGTATGGAACCTTACAGTTGTTTTAGTTTTCATTTTTCTAATCATAATTTGGATTTTTCCCTTAGAGAACAGTTTGTTCATATTCTTTTACTATTCATTAATTTGAGAATGAATTTTTCTTATAAATTTGAACCAGTTTCTTATATATCTTGGAAATAAGATCATTATTTAAGAAATTTGCTAAAAAGATTCCTTCCTCCCCAGTTACTGTTTCCCTTCTAATCCCATGATTGCTTTTATGGGGTGGGAGTGTGTGTGATTAAAGGTACACAATCTCTTCTATAATCCTTTTCTCTGTCTCCTCTTTAGTCACAAACTCATCTTTAACTAATAGATTTGAGAGTTAATTTCTTTCTTACTTTTTAAATTTGTTTATGATATGGCCTTTTATATATAACATATCCATTTAGAGCTTACTTTGCATGAATTATATTTAGTGTACTTGGTGTGAGTTTTTGATTACTTTAAATCTAATTGTTGCCAGACTCTTTGTTGTTGTTACTGTTGTTGGTGAATAAAAAAGTCTTATAGTTGCATTTGGAGGCTTTAGGCTTATTGAGCACAAGACTATGAGTCTATATTGTATTATTAATCTGTTATTTTGGCCAACCAACTTGTTTTGATAACTACTTCTTTGTAATGTAATTTGAGATATGGAATTACTAGACCCTTATGCTTACTTGCAACTTTTTTTCATTATTTTCCTTCAGATCCTTGATTTTCTATCCTCAGATAAAATTTTTTAATATGTTTTTCTAGCTATATAAAACAGATCTTCAGTAGTATGACAGTTATGGCATGTGTAAGTACTTTAATATATGAAGTATTGCCATTTTTATTTTAATGGCTAAATTTACCCATGACCAATTAATATTTCTCAAATTATTTAGGTCTGTGTTTCATTAAAGTACTTTTTACATGTATTCATACAGCTACTGCATGTATCTTAAGACACTTCCAAGTGTTTCATATTTTTAAAAAGTTATTTTACATGGCATTTTCCTCCTTCCTTCTGCTTGGTTTTGTAAGTTATATGCAGAAATAATGATGCTTTTGTATGTGGAATAATTTTTTTGTCTTGTAACTTTGTGGAAGTCATTATTTCAAATTTTAATAGCTGATTTTCTAGAGTTCTCCAGGTAAACCTTCATGGCATCTATGAAGAGCATTAGAACTTGGATTTCAGTACAGGCCCTGGTATTCAAAATTCAACATTTTCCCCACTTTTCCACTGGTAAAGACTAACTGGATTGCACAAAATAAAATTGGCAGCTTTGGTATCTGCACTATTCCTTACTGATTTCATTATTCTATCCACAAACACAAAATATTTACAAATATCTAAATATTTAATACTGTTCATCTCTTAGGGAGAAAGAGTAAGAACAACTGAAATGTATTTCCTTCTGAATGAGTCAAATACAGATAAATTATTTGTTATGGAAAGCTTTTGGAGGGGGTTTAATTTCTCCCAGGAACTACTCAATGAAACAAATTTCTTATAACAAATGTACATAGTAACAGAAAACAGATTCCCCTCATGTCTATCACAAAAACATATTTCATTCTGAATCCTAAGTGGATCATTCTTGTTACAGATAGCATGTTTCATCATCAGTATTTTGAAATTATGAATAGTCACTGTACGGATTCTAGCTGTTCATTTTTATACTGCTGTGACATTGTATAAATTGTTCTAGTTCTGTTCATTTCATTCTTCATTAGTTTCCCAAAAGTTCATTTTTCTAATATTGAAGGTATATGATATATGGACATTCATTTATGCTCAATTTACTGTGACTGAAGGTCTAGCCCCATGCTCCTCAAAATGGTGGAAAAAGATACTTTTCCCATGCAAGCAGGCAAGAGGTCAGAGATACTGCCATGATTGCATTATGACTTCATGTGAAGCCATTGATTTTTAATCATTAAAACATTCCTTCATTGCCTTATGAAAAAAATCCTATCTTTTGTCCCCATGCTTTTGAAAAGACTACTCTCTTTGCCACCTGCCTCTCTCTAAGGTCCCAGGAAGGGAATATTTTTTTTCTTAGTTTTTGTATCCCCAGTGTCTGTATGCAGTAGGCACTTTGTGGATATTTAGTTGAGTTGTCTTCCATCTGAGATAATTGGATATGAAGCACCAAATAAGAATAGGGATGGGTATAAATGGGAGCAACTCAATATCAAATCCACAATCTTTTCCTTTTTTCCCTTTTCCTGAGAGAATTCATTGGCATTTGGGAATAATTCAGGATCTAGAAAGAAAACTCTGGTCTACAGGTAAGCTAGAGATATGTATATTTTTCTGTATAGACACTGGGAGACTTTTTTGCTTGATTATGCATATTTGTTATAAGAAATTTGCTTTTCTTTCATTTTTAAAAAAAATGGGTTAGGGGTTAAAAAGGAGGGAAAATAACAATTATTTAAATTAGTTTATTGTTTTATTAACTGTCTAGTCTTAAGAAAGTGATGGAGAAAATAATGCAGATTAAGTTTGCATTATTATATATACTTATTTTTAATTTTTTCATGTATATTAGTTCTCTATCAGGAGGCGAGTTGTATTCATCTTTAGTTTTCCAGAATCATGGTAAGTTATTGTACCATTCAGAGTTTTTCAGTTTTCCAAATTTGTTCATCTTCATTATGTTCTTAAGGTATAAATTATCCTCTTATTTCTGCTCACTTCACTTTTTATCATAAAAGTCTCTCCCAGGTTACTCTGAAATCATGACTTTTGTCATTTTTTTATGGTGCAATGATGTTCCTTTATATTTATGTAATGTAATTTATTCATTCCCCAAATGATGCCTCTGCTTACTTTACAATTTTCCACCAGTACAATAATGATTGTGGCATATATATATATATATTTTTTTTTTTTTGATATGTGATCATTTTCCTGTACCTTTGGTCTCTTTGAAAGAAAGATTAGTAATAGTATCAGTGTCAAAAGCCATGTACACTTTAGTAACTCTGGGGGCAAAACTACAAATTGCTTTTTAATGATTACTCTTTTTTTTTTTTTTTTCTAATTGAACTTATGCCCAGGCTATATTTTTAATATGATGCTTTACTTGAACATGTTTTTCAGTTATTCTCTTTTTTTTTTTTTGGAGGGGGGAGAAAGCAGTTGTGTTTTGATTATTCCTGTCACCATAACAATTATGGTATATTTTTAAAAAATTGTTCTCCTTTTTTTTAGCCTTGTTTGCTGTCTTTGGACTTTGTGTTTGGGCTAATGGTCAGACCCATATAACTGCTTTCATTTCTATCTTCACTCCTCACCCAGTATGGTGGTTTAAGCCCTTCTACTTCTCTTTGCTCTGGATTGCCAATTCTAGGTTCAAATCGGTCTCCTTAATCTACACTATATCTTTTACATATCACTCCACAAAGAGCAACAAAACTGCTAACTGGCACCTATTTCTGCAGGCCTTTCAGTACCAAATCTAGGACCATTTCCTGCCTTGATGACTGCCAAAGATAAGACCATTGTTCACTGTCTGCATAAGCATGCTCTAGAAGGACATTTTGACCAGAAATTGACATTTCTAATCTAACTTTGTATTTTGTTAGGATGACTTGGGGTTGTAAAAGTTACTCACTATCACTTTGTTGAGGATTTTGAATTAAGACTCACTCTGTTGCATTTTAAAGATCTTTATGCAATAATTGTGGGGGAGAGTTTACTGTTATTCCAAAGTCCTTTACTTTTTACATTTGACATTAAGTATATTGGACTTGGGTTCAAGGTCAGCCCCTTCCTCATTTCCTTTATGTGTGGCAACATGTACTCACTTTTCTGAGTTTTCTAACTATTTCTTAATTTATGAAATTAAAAAAAAAAAATTACTTTACTTCTTTATATAGTATTTATAAAGAAAACTCCATAAATTGTAAAGGTGTAAAAGTTCTAATTTTAAAAATCATATACATTTCACAGATTTCATCTTGTTTTAGGCCCTTATCACTTTTTTTCTTAGATAACAATAACAACCTCCAGACTGTTTTCTCTGTCTCTGGATTCAGCCCTTTACAAACCTAACCTTCACATGCTTAATCAAGTAATTTACTTTAAAGCTCCCATACTCCAGACATCAGTGGTTCTTTTGCCTCCCAAGTGAAATATAAAATCAATACTTCCTTCAAGATCTTCATCAAACTGCTCCAACTTACAACCTTTGTATCTGTACTTCACTCTAATTCCAGGCAACTAGACTACTTGCCATTTTGTTCTTGTCATATTATTCCCATTTCTGCGTCTTTTGTGTATTGTTTCTCATTGCTGAATCTGATGCCCATCATTTCTCTAGCTATTAACACTACTTTCTTGCTTCAGTTTCACATAAGCAACTGGTAATGTAAGATTGAAGCTGAGGGCTGAAGAGTTCTCTGGGCTGTGTTATGCTGTAGGTGTATCAAAAGGTACTGAAGATGCATTTATCTAGTATTGGGAGGGGTAGCAAGCATATTAATTTGTTCTTCTGATGCTAGAAGGGAATGCCCAGTTCAAAATTAGAAGTAACTTCAAGCTTCCAGGCTTGTCCGAATAACATGCAAATGTTTCATTCCTTTGTTCAGTGATTGCTTGGAAGTTTCTTTCCTTTTGCAGAAAGCCTGTGCAAGAATACCATGTCCATCTACTGGATACTGCTGCACTCTCATTATTACATTGTTCCAATTATGGAAATGATTTGGCATGGTTCAATTGGTTCAATAGAGGAGGGCCTCCCAGTATGAGTCTGAGAATGTCATAATTCATAACCATCTGAGCAAACCTTTCCAATCTTGAGAGGAAGGAACTGAAAAGTCAGACCTATATGATTAATCTATTAGATTTAAAAGACCCGTGACCTCCTCATAGTTCAGATGAGCATCCATTCATCCCCTAAACAACAGAGTAATCTACCAAATCTGTTTATTACTCTGGCCTGGACTTTGTCGGCTGTAGTTCTTACTGGGTGACATATTTATGCTGGCTTTCACCTTGCAGGCTTCACACTGGGAATGAGGAATGCATTGCCAAGAAAAGATGCCTGTGTCTTATATAGATTTTCCTGTTTTAATCTAAAGGTTTTGCAAGTTTAGGAGAAAATAAATATGCTTGTTGTAGCATGTTAATTACAAAGACTTTTAGTAATGTTATTAACCTCAAGGAAAATGAAAGGAATAAGTGGCTCATGTAAAGTAGTTGAACTGAAATGTCAATTACTCCTTTGTCACTTAGAGGATATATATTGACCTATATTGTACTCAGGCACAGAACAGAAGAAAACTTGGGATGGGATAGGTGTGGATTTGCAAAGTGAAAAGCAGGAGACCATGGACAGAGGCACAGTTGTGCTGGGAAGCTACATTAGAGATCATTGAATCCAATACCTTCATTTTATAGCTGGGGAGTGAGTCAATTGAATTTTAGTTATAGAAATTGGCACTTGTGCTTTGGGAAAATCACTTCCCTCATCATAGAAATATAGACGTTAGAACCAATAAAGGACCTTGTAAGTTATTAAATACAAGTCCTGCATTTTATATATGGAGACACAGAAAAGTTAAAATTCAGATCTTTAGCTTTCTCTCCATCAAGTTCCCAGATTCCTAGGTTCTCAATTCTCAGAACCTCTCTTTACTCATCTGTAAAGAGGTTAATTGACTTGCTTGTGATCAAACAACAAGTGCTAGAGTAGGAACTTAAAACATGATGTCTTTTGTTGACATGTCTAAGACTTTCCATTATTCAATATGACCTTTCAAATGAGAACAAATGATGTACCAAAACATCACAGTTTTGGAAGAACTGAGATGGGACTTGAACCCAGATCTTTTGACTTCCAAATTAAGTACACTTTCTCCTTCATCATATTGTCTTGTCTAAATTATATTCTTCTCTTCTGTCTTCTTTTCTATAAACTTTTGAGGGTAGAAGTTCTCATTTTTTTAAATTTACATAATGTTTGGCAGGGTTGCCTTGCAAGTACATTCTACTCAATAAATATTAGTTAGTTTTGAATTTTTCTTCCATGTTGTCATTTAGTCCTACACTGCTTTAAGAGTTTAGCCCAAATCTGTTTCCTCTAAGAAGCATTCTATGATTACTGTATTTCAGAGCATACTGATTTCTTTCCTCTCTGAATTGCCTGAGTAGTGAGAATCTTGTGAGGAGCGGCCTTTTGTTAGGCTCTAGCTGGGGAAAAAAAAAGGCGGGGGGGACTTCATGCTTTAACCACTGATTGACTTCCCTGTATAAAGGAGAATTCCTACATATCCAATACTCAGCTCCTAATTATAATTAATTTAGCAAAATTATCTAATAAAGATAGAAAAAGTGAGGGAACTCTCCTAATTACAATGCCTTTTTGATGAATGTGTGTGTGTGTGTGTGTGTGTGTGTGTATGTGTGTGTATGTATGTGTGTGTGTGTCTGTGTATGTGTGTATGTGTTCACAGTTCAGGTTACCTGCTAATTGACTAACTTTAGGGTTCCCCCTCCTATTCAGTCCAATTAATCTGCCTAGCAACAATAATCTGATAAATATAAAGTCTGAAGCTTTAAAGCTTTGGGTTTTCAAGCTGAGTACATATTAAACCATTCTCCTTCAGCTTGGCTCATGACCTAACTTCAGACTATGGGGTTGAAGCCATATGTTTGCATGCCTGTAAGGAATAAACTGCTTGACTTGTAATCTTTTGAAGGTTTATGTTCCCTCTGTACCTTACATATCTATGCCCTACAATTAAGCCTTGAGACCAACACTATCATATTTCTGTGAATAGCCTTGTCTCTTTAAGCTTTTCAAAGGCTATTGGCATGACTTACATCCCCACAGGATTTAGCACGACCTAAGTACACAGTAGGCATATAACAACACCAGAAATGATGTTGGGTATGTAACTTTACCACTTACCCATAAAAGTAGACTAGATGACTTCTAACATTCCTTCTTAGCAAGGAATCACAATTCCTATTATTTGAAAGGCTTTCATATGGAATGGGACTAAGACTATACTTTAGGTCAAAGGGTGAGCAGTGATGGGGAGAAAGGGTCAAGAGTAGAAAATATAAATAAATGAATTTACTTTTGATTCGAGGAGAAACTTGCTGAAAACTATGGTGGTTCACAAGTCCAAATTCTCTTAGGAGGTCACAGTGTGTTTCACATCATTGGAGTTTTTGAGAAGAGCCAGAATACCACTTATCTGTTAAGTTATAATATGCATTGTTTTGGGGTATCCATTGGACCATATGGCTAATACACTCTTTTCTGATTCTAAAATCCCGATATTCTGTTAGCCCCAGATATGCTCCTTTCACGAACTAGAGACCTTAAGCCCCTGAGGGCAGCTCCTTTATAAGGAATCCAAAAATTCCTATGGGTTTTAGAATTCAAAGGTTTGGATTACTTTTCATCAGGCAGATATTTTGCCTTTCCAAATCTCAGGCCCGAGGTCAGTAGTGTTCAGAAAAATTTTTTCTAAAAAGAATCTAGCTGCTTTTATCTCCCATTACACTGCTTTCTACTGTGCTTTTATAGTAGTTCACAGATAAGAAAAGGATTAGAGCTTTAAGTCTTACTCAATAGGGAAGAAGCCAATTTAGATTAACCTTAGTTAGAGATACTCATGTTATATCCATTACCTTCTTCCCTAGCTCTCCCTCAAGTGAAAAAAAAAGACAAATATATAAGGATAAAATTGAAAACAATCAATTGTGGGGGCATTTTTAGAAGTCCCTGGATCTATAATCTGTATAGTTATGAGGAAGGGAACAGGACCTTTTATGTGTAAGGAGGCAGTTCAGTAATCTCTCTATATATTGGTATAAAGGGATGGAGACTGGGTGGGTGGGGGGTAAAGGTTGTAAGAAGGTAAGCTTATAATAATTAATATATATATATTATAATATATATATCACTTACAATGTGCCAGATACTATACTAAGCACTTTAAAATTATTGTCTTATTTGATTCTCACAGCAAATCTGGAAGATAGGTGCTATTACCTTCATTTTATCATGCCTTATTTTAAGATAAAAAAAGATTAAGTGACTTGCCTAGTCACACACAGTCTGAGGCCACATTTGGAATCATGTTCTTGACTCCAAGCATGATACTCTATCCATTGTGCTACCTAGCCACCCTTATAAAAGAAGGGAAAAATGAATAACAAGTTGTTAGGGTTAGAAGGGTTAGAATCATCCTTTCGTAATTCACCCTCACAAGTCAAAAAGAGGCACTGAAAGGTGTTTAACCTGGGTCCTTGAATTTTAAAAATTTTTTAATAACTATATTCTATTTTTATTGGTTTTCTTTATAGTCTCATGTATTTTATTTTATGTACTCTAAAACATTATTCTAAAAAGGGGTCTGCCAAAGGCATTTATGACACAGAAAAGGTTACAGTCTCTGACTTCCAACCTTCTGGTAATTTTTTAAAGGGTAATGAGCCACATAGGTTACACAGTGTTGTGTATAGAAAGCTAGCATAAGAGCAAGAATGTCCTGGCTATATGATCTCCTTTTAGATACTTAATCTCACAATGCCTCAGGCAACTAAGACTGTAAGTAGGAGTATTGTTGTTGATCTGCATTGCATTATAAATTCAGGTCTTCTATCCCCAAAGCAAGTAACCTTTGCACCATACCATGTTGTGCTTCAATAATTCTGTCCATTCTGACTGAGCTAGCAAACTACTACCATCTCTCAGGTCACAGAATGGAAGATTCCTAAAAATAGTAGTGCCCTCCTTGTTTTCTAACTCCATTCCTTCCCATCAGTCCTCCTTTAATCATTTCCTCCACAATGATGATCCAGGGAACAAATTTTATGGAGAATGCAACCTATCAATTGTCTTTGCACCCTTTTGAATTCCAATAGGAGACCCAGGCTCTCACAACCCCCACCCAGATCTGAGACAGCTTGGGACTCCACTCACAGGCCTCTTTAGCTAAATCTCTCGTTATAAAAGAGCCAAGCTGGTGTCCTCTCTTTTCAGAGGTTCCAAACATGGAAGCCTTACACCAGGCATGCCAAGGATCTCTGTTCACTGGAATCCTATTTCCGGTGCCCTTTTATCTCTACCTTCAATTTTACTAACTAGACTTTTACTTCCAAACCCCAAAATAAACCTCTTTTATCAATCTAGGTTTTTGGATTTGTAAATTCCTTTACAGGGGACTCTGTGCTGCCACAAGACCTCATTTAACTCTGTATCCTTGAGCCAAATCCAAAGAGATGGCAGGGGAACTCTATTTGACTCCCTGTGCCCCGAACCTGCCACTAGACCTCAATTAAACCCTAATTTCATTTAGGTACCCCAATTCTAGACCTCATCAAAATGATGTTAATAAAGATGTATTATCATTTGATTGCTGTGACTGATTGAGCTCTCACTGCCAATCCCTCAGATGAGAAAAGGAGCCATAAATCCTTGTGCTTTCCATTTCCTGTTAGGCCCAGCATATACATCAAGGGACCCCTGCAAAGATCCCTGCTGGGTGTCTGTGATGAGGAAACCCCAAAACTCTTAAAACCTTCTTGGACTCTGCCTCAGAGAGGTGACTTTACCCTAAACACAAACAGTTTTCATCTTTGATATCTCCCTCAGTCCAGAAACCCTTTGAATTCTATTCAAATTTTAACCCTGGCTGAAACCCAGCCTGAAGCCAATCTGGGACTCTACCCATGAGCCCCTTCAGCTTGTCCAAAGCCCCCTATTATAAAAGAGCCAAACTGGAGTCTTTTCTTTGCAGAGGTCCCAAACATGGCAGCTTTATGCCTGCCATGTCAAAGGATTTCTGCCCACTGGAACCACCCTGGCTCTGGTGTCCTCTCTTTACCTAACACCTTTTAACCTTCCAAACCCCATAATAAATCTCTTTTATCAATCTAGGTTTTCGGGTCTGTAAATTCCTTTACAGGGGACTCTTGCACCACTACTAGATCTCATTTAACTCTGTATCCTTGTGCTGAATCCAAAGGGGTTGCAGGGGAACTCCATTTGACTCCCTGTACCCCAAACCTGCCACTAGACCTCAATTAAACCTAATTTCATTTAGGTACCCCTTATCTAGTTCTCATCATCTGAATGTGAAGAGCTTTCAGTAAAAAGAAGAGTAACTCTCCCTTTGACTTCTAGCCTTTCATTTCCTACTGCTCCTGTCTACTGAGCGAACAAGAGTTGGTGGTAAATGGGGCTTTTCCTTTCTAACTTTAAACTCTTATTATGCCCTTTTTCTACCTAATCTCCAGCCTTTGGAGAGTTAAGGAACTGTGAAGTGGGGTGTCTCATATTCTTATCTATCACCCATCTTATATTTTACTGGCTTTCACTCCAGTTTCCCACTTCTATTGGGAAGAGAAGCAGTATGTTCCACTTAATGAAGAACATTCTCAAACCTGGTTATACCCTTTTACATTCCAGCAACTCTGAACTGGTGTAAATCACCATCAAAATCCTATTCCCCTATTCTCAATCAGGCAATTCTCCATTCTTATTCCCCTTAACCCTTACATCATAAAGATTCAACCTAACCTTAACTAGCCATTTCACTATGCTCTCTGGAATGCCTATTTTATAGACAGCAAACCTGCTTTCATTTTAAACTCAAACTCATTTTCTCTAAGAAGCCTGGTTTCCACCTGATAACTTAATCTTTCTGGTCACTCTTTTGAGTAGTGACTATTATTTTCATTCATTTTCTGTAGCGAGCTGTGGTCTCTAGAAGCTGCCGGATCACTCTCTGGGAAGAGATCTGCTGTGTCTACTCAAATCTTTCAGACAGATTCTTCTTCCTGTAGTGAACCGTTGTCTCCAGGCAGTTGCTGTTAACTCTTGTCCTTAGAAGTGACTTCCCTTCCTGCAGAGAGCCCCGTCAAGCCAGATGTAATGCAAAGTCTTCTCCTGAATCTCCTCCAGCTCTTATCCTTCTCCATGTGGACTCTCTTTCCAGGCCCACTGTTCTCTCTTTTATTCTCCCAGAGAATGGGCGTGGGATAATGCAAGGGCTTCTGGGAAGAACCACCTCAGCCAATGAGCCTGCTCCTTCCATCAAGTCAACCTGAGTTCTCACCTTGTAATTGTCCAACCTGAATTCTCACCTTGTCACTATCCAGACAACCTGAGTTTTCACTTAGTAATCCTAACAATTTTCCTATCTAGGAGAAGTGGGGAAATTGAGATACTTGCTTCCCATTGTTACTTCCATATTTTCATAATTCTGTCACTCAGTATAATGTCTTTCTTGCAGATTCATGCTACTTATTCATACATATCACCCAATCAAAAAACTCATAGCCGTTATATACAGATCACTCCTTTTTTTTTTTTTTTTTTTTTTTTTTTGCCTTAATGAGTTCAGTAATTGAGTTTTTGAGCCTTCCTATTAGGGGACTTCAACATATACTTTGACTCTCCCTCAAATAACGTAACTACTCAGTACTTCTACTTGATTATTTCAAATGGGCTAAATGTTCACACACAAACTTGTTCACATACAAAAATGATCAGACCTGTGGCCTTGTCATCACCCACAAATGTACTTCCTCTATGTCCAAGAATTTTGAAATCTCCTTAACTGACCATGATTTATTGACTTTCTTTCCCTTCCTTTAGG
The DNA here is from genome assembly GCF_048593235.1 of Sminthopsis crassicaudata. NCBI lineage: Eukaryota > Metazoa > Chordata > Mammalia > Dasyuromorphia > Dasyuridae > Sminthopsis > Sminthopsis crassicaudata. The sequence continues at coordinate 361,767,327 of NC_133618.1, read as the reverse complement.
AAACCCTACATTTTGTTCACATTGTAATTTCTAGTACCTTGACCGTTCATTTCTCTTGCTGGTAATTTGCTCTATACACTTTCACCTCTTGTCATCATCTTGACCCTTTGGAAAACAAATTCAACTCTATACTGACCTTTTTTCTTGAATTCCTATCCTCCTTATTATATTGCTAATTGTATTCAGGAAAGCCTCAGCCATAGATCACTCCAACCATTTACTCCCATACTCATTGTTCTGGCAGAGATGGAGAAAAACATGCAATCATTTTGACAAGGTTCACAACAAAGTTATGTCATACAACCTCAACTAGGACCTCACTGCTCCTTGGAATTCTACTCCCATAACAACTCTTTATTCCACTCTCCCCACTGGCTCTTTCAAAACATTTGATTCCTCTTCAAAGCTACCATGGCTGCCCTAGCTCTGACTCTCAAATGAAAATGTTGCCAGCATCTGAGAGTGAAAACCGAAGCCATTAGCCAAAATTTCTTTCTTTTCCCCTCTTCTTCAGCTCTTAACAGTTAGATGACTTCTGCTATTATCTCTTCCTTCATTTATGTTTCACATGATGAGTGGCTTTATACCTTACCAAAGTTAATTCCTCTATTTGTTCAAGTGATTCCTTTGCAATTGGCCTACTCCAACAGACTCATCCCAACCTTGCTTTTTCCCTTATTTTCAATCTCAGTCTACTGGGTCATTCCCTGTTACCTACAAATCTGTCTTCCACCCCATCTTCAATCTTGAAAAGATTGAGATGATATTTTTTAGGTAACCAAGATCTCTTCTAAATCTAGCTAAACTTTGCCACCTGGATTATTGCAATAGATTGTAGTGGGATATAGTCTGGTGTCTCAGCTCTGTCCCCACTCCAACAATGCTTCTTTCAACCATTAAAGTGATTTTCCTAAAGAGCAGGTCCAGTCATGTCATAGCTCCTTTTCTCAATCTCCTTGTTTAATAGATTTCAGTGGCTTCCTTATTGTTGTTATACCTTACTTACAAGACATTCCTTCTTTCAGCTATGGGTATTCTCTCTGGTTGTTCTCTATGCCTGGAAAACTTTCCTGTCTATTCTGTATTAAGTTTCCACTTTCTATGGGAATCCTCACCTAAACTCTTCTTAATTCTAGTACCTTTGTTCTGATAACTATTTCCTGTTTATTTGCATGTGGTTTGTTTTTCTTTATGTTTGTTTGCATGTTGTCTCCTTCATTAGATTTTAAGTTCTTTGGAGGTAGGGACTATCTTTTGCCTTTTTCTTGTGTCCCCAGCAATTAACACAGTGCTTGGAACATTTTTATTGTTTAGTCACTTCAGTCATGTCTGACTCTTCCTGATCCCATTTGCAATTTTCTTGGCAAAGATATTGGAATGGTTTGCCATTTCCTTTTCCAGATTATTTTATAGATGAAAAATCCTAGGCTCAGGATTAATTGACTTGTCCAGGGTCATACAGTTAGTAAATTTCTGAGGGTGGTTTTGAGTTCAGGAAGATGAGTCTTCCTTATTTCAGGCCCAGTACTCTATCCACTGTGGCACTTAGTTACCCCTTTGGCATGGGGAAAGAACTTCAATGTTTGTTAATTGTATATATTAGTTTGTAGGTGCTCCCCTCCATTAGATTGTAAACTGGGTATGATTCTAGGAAAATAAGAATCCTTTCTGTCACTGTATGATAAAAATATTCCATAGTAAGTGTTACAAGCAGTTAATAATTAAAATATCCCATTAAAGTTTAAAATATATTGTGATGCCCTTAAGAGTACTTTGTGCCCTTGTCTACTACCATGTTTCACATGAAAAGAACTTTAGAGATTAAGAAGAAATACAGTTATAAAAGGATCTGGCATAGCAGAAGCCTCATCCACTATTGTAAAAACCATTTAGTGTTCATGGATAGGAGATAATCTCATAGTAGTTAGAAGCTTAGCTTGCCTTTTTTTTTTTTTTTTTTTTTTTTAATCACCAATGTTATCTCTAATGTTATAGAACAAATAGACATCTATAACAATTGTAAAAAAAAAAATCTGTATACCTACTATTTCCTTGTCCAGGGAGTGTAGTTAATAATAAAGGTAATAAATCCTTCCAGCTATATGTGAAATGTTTTGCCACAAAACATCACCCTTCTTTGGGTTCCCTTTTATTCTACTTTTCCCACTAAAAGATGTCACTTTCCTGTCTTAAATTATCATATTATGTTGCTACCACAGCATGACTGGCTGTGTACTTTAAGTAGATCTAAAAAGTCATATAGCACAAGGCTGAAACCTTAGAAACTGAAGCTGCTACTGGTAATCATTCTTCTGTAGTGCACTAATATATTGCTTTTCCTTTCTGTTTAGCTCCTTACTTTATCTGATCTCTTGTCTTTGGACTCAATGGTGGGTGAAATTTTCTCTGCATTCTCCAGGAATTAAGCCTGGAAAATTTCCCAACAGAGACTAGTTAGTCCAACTCACACTTTTTATAGATGAGGTCTGAAGACATTACCCACGTAAAAAGTAGCAGAGTTATGATTTAAAGCACAATCTTCTGAATACAAACCTAGGAAACTGACTCTTGTCCAACTTATAGACAGAGGAAAGTGATGTGAGAGAAATAAAGGGACTTATCCAGGGTCACATATCTAGTTAGTGGCAACACTGAGACTAGATCCCAGATTAAATAACTCCTAAGTCAGGGACCTAAACATGTACCATTTAAAGATGATCAATAAGTTTAAGTTTGCCTTGGTGTCTATCTGTAGGTGAACTAATTCTACTGTCAGAAAAGAGTCCTAGCATTTTTAGGAACAATTAAATGTATAATCTTATCAATGATTATTTTGTTTATTTGGATAAGGGAGAATAATGTAAGGCAACTGGGTTTCAATTCTAGGAGAAAAATACTACTATGTTTGTCTCAGGAGGAAGAGGAACTAACCTTGTAAGATCTCAAGTTGCCATCTGGCAACTGTACTGTACTATATATCTTTTCTTGGTAAAGAAATAGTGTTAATATAGGCATGGATATAACTCATTGCAATCTGCTTTGCTTGCTCCCTAAACTCTGATAAAGCGTAGGCTGGTCATGGAAATGCTTGTGGGAGTTTCTAGCTAGGAGAGGAAGGTTGATAAGCAAAGACATGAACAGGCTCTGACTTCTAAGACCTTGCCTGAGGGGAAGCTATCTGAAAAACAAATGTCTTTGATACTGGCATCCCTGCTGCTAGTAAGGAAAGTAGTGTGACCTTTTTTAGATGCTACTTTCGATCCACAGATTATATTTTAACATTCCCCCCATTCCCTCCATTGATGCCAAAATCTGCCATTTTTAGCATGTCTGTGGCATAAGCCTACCCACATAAGGGACAGTACAATTATATCTCCATTCCCATCTGCCTTATTCAATTACTCATGGGGAGCATTTTTGGGGAGAACTGTAGGCCTATTACTTGTTCTTATTATTTTTACAGTACAAATGGTCAGCTACTAGTTTCTGACTTAACAAGGTATATGAAAAACAAAGTCTTAGAGGTTCAGGTTTTCTTTCCAGTAAAGTGGAAAGGAGTAATTTCCATATTTTGGAGTGTGTGTGTATATGTATTTCCCCACATGAGTCGGTGCATGAGTGTATACATAAGTAACACATAACAAGAGTGACATACAGCATTGCTTAAAGAAAGACTTGGGAGGGGGCAAGGGCTGCAGGTGTACCATTTACTAACCATTCACCTGAAGGACGTGAGTCTGGTGCAGCTCCTCATAGCCATAGGCATGACAGGTGTAATTGCCCATGTGAATAGTTGTCACCTTGGTGATGTAGAGAGAATCATCTTCTCCAAAATCCTGCATTTAACACAAGAGAACAGAGCTGTCTCATTAGTGAACAAATGATTTCAGCTTTTGAGAAAGATTCAATTTCTGTGGTTACAGTTCATACACAGAACACCAGAAATCTTACATCTGAGAATTCCATCATAGTCAGTGCCTCAGGTCAGATCTTGTCCTTTCTAACTCTGTAATATCTTTCTCATCCATCAATTTTTTTCTACTTACACAATTAATTATCTTAGTTCAGATCCACATCATCTCTTACCTGGATAATTTCAGTGAAATAGTGAAATAGTCTCTTGCCTCAAGTCTTTCGACTTTGTGATCAAAGGAGAACTAGAGATCATTATTGATCACAAAATAGAAAATTTTGATTACATCAAAGTAAAAAGCCTTTGTACAAACACAACTAATGTAACCAAGATTAGAAGGGAAGTAAAAAATTGGGAAAACATTTTTACAGTTAAAGGTTCTGATAAAGGCCTCATCTCCAAAATATACAGAGAATTGACTCTAATTTATAAGAAATCAAGCCATTCTCCAATTGATAAATGGTCAAAGGATATGAACAGACAATTTTTAGATGATGAAATTGAAACTATTTCCACTCATATGAAAGCGTGTTCCAAATCACTATTGATCAGAGAAATGCAAATTAAGACAACTCTGAGATACCACTATACACCTGTCAGATTGGCTAAGATGACAGGAACAAATAATGATGAATGTTGGAGGGGATGTGGGAAAACTGGGACAGTGATGCATTGTTGGTGGAGTTGTGAAAGGATCCAACCATTCTGGAGAGCAATCTGGAATTATGCCCAGAAAGTTATCAACATGTGCATATCCTTTGATCCAGCAGTGCTACTACTGGGCTTATATCCCAAGGAAATACGAAAGAAGGGAAAGGGACCTGTATGTGCCAAAATGTTTGTGGCAGCCCTTTTCATAGTGGCTAGAAGCTGGAAGATGAATGGATGTCCATCAATTGGAGAATGGTTGGGTAAATTATGTTATATGAATGTTATGGAATATTATTGTTCTGTAAGAAATGACCAACAGGAGGAATACAGAGAGGCTTGGAGAGACTTACATCAACTGATGCTGAGTGAAACGAGCAGAACCAGGAGATCATTATACACTTCAACAATGATACTATATGAGGATGTATTCTGATGGAAGTGGATATCTTCAACATAGGGAAGAACTAATCCAATTCCAATTAATCAATGATGGGCAGAATCAGCTAGAAAAGGAACACTGGGAAGTGAATGTAAACTGTTTGCACTTTTGTTTTTCTTCCCAGGTTATTTTTACCTTCTGAATCCAATTCTTCCTTTGCAACAACATCAACAACAACAGAATTTGGTTTTGAACATATATATTGTACCTAGGATATACATATTTAATATGTATGGGAATGCCTGCCATCTAGGGGAGGGGGTGGAGGGAAGGAGGGGAAAAATTCGGAACAGAAGGAAGTGCAAGAGATAAGGTTGTAAAAAATTACCTATGCATATGTACTGTCAAAAATGTTATAATTATAAAATTAATTTTAAAAAGTCTTTCCCTTCTCCAATTCATCTTTTACAGAACTTTCAAAATGATTTTACTAAATGAGGTCTATGTTACTCATCTACTCAATAAACTTGAATAGTTCCTTACTGATTTCAGAACAAATATATCACTCCCCCCTTTTAGTGTATAAAAAATACTTTACAAGCTGAACCCAACTATATTTCTACCCTAATCATATCATTCCCCTTTATGTACACTTACAATCTAGCCAAAATGATCTTGTTATTCCCAAAACACAGCATTTTTATCTCTTGCCTGCAACACTTTTCATTGATTATCCCCATATCTAAAATGTTCATCTTCTACAGTCTCCTCTTCTATTACATATAAGTAGACATGTTATCTATATATTTGTAGGACTACATGTAATTTATATGACTAGATTTAATCTCTTTAGAAAAGGGATATTTTTGAAGTTTTTCCCTTCTATCCAGAACCCAGAAGAGGGCTTGAAACATTATGGGTACTACATCATGATTGCTGATTGATTATAAAACCTGATAAAGATCATTATTTCTTATAATCTCTTCAACTTTTTTCTGCCCATATACCTTTGCTCATGCTGTTTCCCCTTTCTGCTGCCAGGAGTCTATATGGTTTTCAAGGAGGAGCACCTCTGATCTGAAAGCTTGCTCATCCACCTTTGGTGTCTACTTGGCACTCAATTTTCACCTGTGACTCCAGCAGCCACACCTTGGTAAAACATCTTAGAAGATGGTTTAAACCATGTTAATAGTAACTGATGAACCTCAAACTCATTGGCAAATGGGGGAAAGGGCATCTACTCCAAGCATATAACATCTATCACCTGAATGGGTGGATAAAATCAGTTTGTTCCAACAACCAGAAAGGTGGTTGAAGCAGACACTATGAAGTTAGAATTTGGTCAGACATGGAAGACACCAAGGCCATCTACACCATCATCAGTCTTCCTCACTTTTGTTTTGCCACTAGACTTTATTCTGAAAGAGAGAATAAGGATGATGACTTTGTAGCACTCTGCCTCATTTAAATTCCATTCATTGGTTTTCTTAGAAAAAAGGACAAAACAACTCTGCCTGTGGAAAACTTACTCATCTTTGTAGGATAAGGGATGCTTTATTGATGGCTTATTATGTTCTAAAGTACCTAAAACAGTGTCCTGCATGGCAGATGCTTAGTAAATGCTACTGACTTTGTAATCAAGATTTGTACATAGAATTACTTCCTGCTAGCACTGGAGTCTTTCCTGATTACCTACCTTTAGCTGTTCATCTTTGGAGCTCTTTCAATATTTATGACCAGTGCCACACATTTTGGCACTTGATTATGGTCAAGCTAGCACTTTATTGTAAACTCTCTTTTATTTGCCTATTATTTAATGTTTGAAAGTTCAGAGATCATTCAGGCAAGGAAGTAGAAAGAGGTATCTAAAATATCTTTGGAAGGCAAAGAAACAAAATATAGGTAATTAGATAAAATCTTGCAAGTAATTAAATTTCTATTTAAAACCTTCATGCCTAGGACATCTGAGGGCAATTTCTGTTTGCATTAGAGCTCGGCAAAAATCTAATAATTGCCATTCACAGGTAGTTTAATGAGCAAGTGTCAGAAAAGACAGGACACTTCCCATAAATAATATCCTGACTCAGGAGGCAGCACAGACTGAATAGGTAAGACAAAAAAACCAATTGGCCTCAATGGTTGGCCTTAAGAGTTAGCAAAGGACAACACTAATAGGGAATGAGGAAGGACAAATATATTGCTTCTATCAAGTCCAGACAATAAGTGGAATTCAGCCACTTTTAGGATTCTACAGCAAATAAAATGTGACTAGAAAAGCTCTCACGGGTTTGATTTTCCAATAATGTCATGTGACAACTACATATCTACAAAGTATCTTTTGGTTTTACTCCTCTAGAACAAGGTAAAATAAAAGACTCGTCTAATAATGCCTCTCTAATGACAACTTGAAATATTGGCTATAAAAGGTATGTTGGAAGTAGCTCTAACCAGCTTGAGAATTGTTAAATTTTCAGTATGAGCATTTACAACTCTGAAATCTACAATGCTATAAATCACACATTGATTCATTGTTTTGTTGATTGTTTAGATTTAAGAAAGTGTTAATAAAACAGATTAAACTTAATGTTTGTATGCATTTCCCCCTGCCCCTCAACTCTTTCTCACTTTGTTAATAGTTTATCAGCATTGCTCTATAAACAGTACTTAAATTCACCAGCAGTGTGGTAGAAGGCTCTGACAGGAGATGTAAAAACTATAGTTATATGTGAAAACTGCCAATCAAACCACAAATATTTATTAAATACATATTATGTGCTAGGCATTATGCCTGTCTCCTGCGGATACAAAGAAAGAAGCTTAAGAGTCTCTGACTTCAAAGAACATACATTTTATTGGGGAGACCAGTGTGTACACACACACACACACACACACACACACACACACACACACAGTAGCTCAAAAAAAAGTGTGAGATGCACAAATTTAGAGACAGCTCCACTCCAAATGTTTATATGGAATCTTTGTGCTTGACCTGCAGTATAGCCTTTTGAGCTCGTATTGGTCTAATCAGCCATATATGGACACACTGTACCTTAGAGAAATTAATATTTTACTATGATATTAATAACTAATTATTTTCTTTAATTTCTGTTAAGGATTGTAGAGAGCCAGACTTTGGAGAAGTATACTTGAAACAAGGTGTTAACTTAGTGGAATTGATGAAATAATGGTTCTCTAGTTCACACATATTCAGTATACTGTAATGATGTAATTGTAATAGGGCATTTAAACTGGGGACAAAGTCAGACTCAGAGGGAGACTGGTTGAGACTGTCAGACTATCAGAGAGCTGGAGGAGACTGGGTCAGACTGAGACTGGGTCAGACTATGATAGACACAGACTGTGTAAGAGACAAAGACTTTGGACTCTATTCTTGTCCATTCTCTTGGTGTCTATCCGGCTGAGACCAAGGCCCTTCCAAAGGACTGCCAGAAAGCTAGCTGGAACATTACAAAGAACCAGCTTTTGAAAAGGTCAATCCTTCTCTGAAGGGCATGGCTGAGTGAGGAGATTGATTCTAGCTCCCAAAACACATATTGTTACCTAGACTGGGCAGGATCCCATGGCATGAGGATACCTAATTTCTGCTTAAGAATATAAACAGAATCAAGTCTGGGTGAATCTTTGCCCAGACAAGAAACCCCTCCTTGTTCCTTTCCATTAGAGTTTAGGAAAGCCTAGCTCAAAAGGGAGAAAACTAGCTAGAGAGGTCTGGATGAAAATGGTGTCCCCTGACCAAATGCCTTGAATCTGCTGAGTCTCCTAATCAAGCCATATTCTTAGCAGGAAGAGTTTTAGCCCACCTCCTCATTAAATGTTCACCAATCAGTGTTGAGTTTCATTTGTCAGGGGAGTTCCCCTTCAGATGGGATTGCAGGTAATTTAGAGCCTCCCTTTGGGTCTTTGGTATGGAGAGAAACCACTGACCATCAATTATTTCTGACTATACATACACAAGTATGCAATTACACGTATATGTATGTATGCATATATGGATGTGTAGGTAGATATGTACAGACACATACACATATAATAAAATATGGATTAGAAGAGGTTGTTAATAGTAGAAGGATCAGAAAAGGACTTGCATAGAAAAAACTGAGCTTTGAAGGGATTTAAGGATTCTAAGAGATAGACTTGAGAAAGGAATTCATTTTATGCAAAGGGGACTGCATGTATATCTATATCTATATCTATATCTATCTATCTATCTATCTATCTATCTATCTATCTATCTAGAACTTTGTCTTCCACTAAAATGAGAGCAGACTGTTGGAAGGAATTATTTTATTCTTTCTGTTTGTAGCCCCAGTGCGTGGTACATCATAGGCATATAATAAATGATTATTTATTGACCTCTGAAGAAGCACCCTCATAGCCCTCAGACCCCTGTCTGCAATCTATTCATGTTACAGCCCCATCCTTAACATACAAATGTCATTTCCCTGAAGAGGAAAGGTAGGAAGGAGGCATTATACTAGAAGCTAGGTAGGCTGGAGATCAGGTTCTTTCTGTCTCTTGTGAGCTGAACAAGTCAGGTTTCTATTCAGGACCTGAAAGAACACATTCAATCACACAGTGGAATGCCTTAAAGCAGGTACTCTTAATCTGTTTCATATTATGGACTCCTTTAGTAATTTGTGGATCCCTTCTCAGAATATTGTTTATAAATACATAATACAAAATATACTGGGATGAAAAAGGAAATGAATTATATTGAAATATAGCAATAAAAGAGGCCAGTAGATGGCACAGTGGATAGAGTGCCAGATCTGGAGTCAGGAGGACCTGAGTTCAAATCTGGATTCAGACACTTATTCAGACCCTGGGCAAGTAATTTAACCCTATTTGCCTCAGTTTCTGCATCTTTAAAATGAGTGGGAAAGGTAATGGCAAACCACTTTAGCATCTTGCCCTAAATAGGGGTCATGAAGAGTTGGAAACTTCTGAAATGAATGGATAATAACAACATGGTAATAAAAATATTAAAAATTCAAGTTTATCATGTATATGTTAAGAATTCTTGTCACTTAAAGGATTGGGGGATGTGCAATTAGCACAACAACTGAAGTGCTCTGTTGTATCATCATAAATGATTTTCCTTGGGCTAGGGACACTTTTCATGGAAGAGGAATCTGTATTTTTTTTTTTTTTTTGGTAAAGCAAAAGATGAAAAATGAACAGTATGTGAATATAAATTGCTTTTGGGGTCATATATAGAGAAAAACTTGTCAAGAATCAAGTATCTGGGCTAAATACAAGGGCTTGCTGTATTTGCACTAAAATGCTGAAAGGTAGCTGATACTAAAAAGGGTATTAAGCCCCAGTAATAAAAATAAACGTGCAGGCAGCTCAATTTGTCCTGAATGATGAAGGATCAGTATATAGCTGAGTAGAGGCTAGGACTGCTTATAAGTTAATATAAAGCCAGTTCTTGAATTTAACAAATTTCTGGTCCAAGCTATTTCCTGGGCCAAAATCTAAGTTATGAGGAAAACAAGGGTACTTAAATTTCATCTCATCAACTACTAGCAAATAGGAGATTCTATGCAGCATGACTTAGATGACTTTCCTACCCCCAGCTCTTATCAGCCCCCTGGTAAGAGTACCATCTCTGACAGGAATGAAGAGGAGGTATCATGGAGTCATCAGAATGTGCCTATATTCCCAGGCCCAGCCCTCAATAGCCCTTTGGTTTCAGGAAATTAGTAACTTAATAAAGGAATATTGAAGACAAGCATCTCTTAAGAAGATCCTAGAGTGACTCTAAATATTAGGTACAAGGGATGCAAAAACACAAACAAAACAATGAAAACATATTTAATTAATCCTGATTGCTTTCTTCAGTGAATTCAGTAAATTTCTCCATTATCTGTATGTATGTTTGGAAATTTGTTTTTATTCCAAGTACTTAAATTTTGATGTTCAGTTATGCTTTAGTTCTATTCAACTCTTTGTGATACAATTTGGAGTTTCCTTTGCAAAGATATGAGTACTTTGCCATTTTCTTCTCCAACTCATTTGACAGATAAGGAAATTGGGGTAAACAGGGTTAAATGATTTGCCTAGAATCACATAGCTAGTCAGTGTTGGAGACCAGATTTGAACTGAGGTCCTCCTGACTCTAGATTTGGCACTCTATCCACTGTGCCATCTACCTGCCCATTTAAATGGTAAAATACATTTGTGATCTATTAATCAAATTTGATTACTTAGCTTATTGACTAGAAGATCTGAGGGTTTCAAAGTCCTCAACAGTGTCCTGATGAGAGTGAATGTAAATATTACAATTACTATTATTAAGTATCAATCAGTTACCAAGCATTTACTAAGTACCTTCTACCTGCCAGGCAATGGACATAAAAAGGAAAAGAAATAAAGCAATCCCTGAATCACGCTTATGCATTTAAAAATTTAAACATTCCTTATCAGTTTATCTTGTATTTAAAAGAAATATTATAAAGACATAGAAAACTTGTCTCTTGATTAATATTGGAGGTAAAAAAAAAAAAACTTCTTCAATGTTTTATTGGATCTCTGATTTCATCAAGGAGAGTACACATTGCCTGTCTGCACTGGTGCATAATGCAAACTATTTGTGCCCTATCATGTCTTATTAGTATCAACATTCTCCTATAAATCCATCATGAAGGGTCTACTGAAAGCAATCACAGCTGTCTGCTAGTTCTTTTATTATTCTATTCCAGGGAAAAACTCAAGCCATCCTTTCTGTGATTCCTTAGTCTTCCTCCATGATTGGCTCATCACTTCTCTAATCATACATTAAACCAATTGTATGATGGCAAAGAAAATATCTGCAATTGAATTTCCTTATCATCTTTTCTTCAAGAATTTAAAAAAATATATAATATGTACATATATATATATATGTCATTCTCATTTTATACACATGAAAAAAGTAGAAATATAGATCAATATTTATTAATGTTCCTGATTTCTTATTTTAAAATGTAACACACACATGTGTGTGTATGCGTGCATGTCTGCCTTCATGTCTGTCTGTATCTACATAGCTATCTATCTGGGAGTTATGCAAACCAACTCTACCTTCTATAGCCAGATGTTAAGTTTTCAGTGTGAACAGTCACATTTCAGAAATCTGAAAACACTATAAATCTGGGGTTGATTAATTGTTTTGTTGATTGCCTAGATTTAAAAACAGCTAATATCAAGATTATTAAAATAGATATGTATACATTTTTAAAATTAAGGGAATCACAGTTAATTTTGGAAATTAAAATTTTACCAGGACATCTTTGTATTGCTTTATAAACATTTAAGTTTAGTAGGAATGTAGTAGAAGTTCAAAGTTTAAAGTCACCACCAGTCTAGATGCTTGATGATTTGAGGGGAAAAGATGACAATTAGAATTTATATAGAAATTTCAGGCTTTCAAATCCATTTTCTTATTTGAACCCTACAATACCCTGTCTCTCTTTTTGTCTCTGTTTGTTCCTCAATGTGGTACTGAGGATTGGACCAATGATTGCTGTGTTGGAGAAGTTCAATACTGGAGATTGTAAATGATTCTGGAAAGTTCCATTTCCCTTAGGGAATAATGGTTAGTCACACACTTAAAGGTCTCTGGGCCTCCATTTTTATTTTCTAGTTTTCAATGAAACTTTGTTTTGTAATATTGCTTGGAAGTTTGTATGTACGGGTTGATGGTATTGATTTTCATGTCATATTGCCTCGGTTATTTGGGAGCATATCACTCATATTTTTCTTAGGTTGGAGTTATGAGTCAAGTGAAGTAATAACTTCTTTATAGATGTGTCAGGGTTTTTCATGTGATTAGAATCATCAAAACAAGTGTGTTTTCAAAAGGGATAAATTGAGTCACTGAAATGGACTTAAGTGTGTGTCCCAAATCATAACTTTCCCCATCATATTTCTTGGGGTCTCTTGCTTCCCACTGCTTTGTTTACTGTCTCTGGGATTCCAAAGGATATCTGAGGACTTAATTTTTTTTAAATGGCTATGCTCTAAAACCAAAGGATGGATTCTACAAGAGGCACAATATAATTTAGAGAAAAACAGTGTAAAACTCAGGCATTTTATTCCTGATAATACTCATGACTTTTGATGCAAACTCAGAAAAGCCTTTGAACCCCAGTCTTTAGTTTCTCATTTTGATAAGAGAAAAACCTCTTCATTCCAAAGGTATGTTGGTTGGATTGAAGGGGAGGTGAATCAGGGAGCAACACTGTCAGCAACTAGGAATCTGGTATCAGACCTGAATTAGCTCTTCAAGGACACATGGGGGCTGTTCGGTGCATTACTGAACTGCTTTAAGCACTAAGTAATTATAGGCAGTAACTTCAGCCTCAGGGATGAGCTCCCTTTGCCATAAATAAAATAATAAGGTAAAATGTCTTTGGGCTAAAACAATAGGCACTTTATAATTATAGAACAAAATGCATATTATTTATTGAGACATGAACGCTAGCTACAGAAATCAAATCTACTTCAATGAATGTGAGAAAATTACTTTAAAAATTGATTTATAAGAAGCTACATAAAAATGAAACGTGAAATCTTTTCTCTCCTGAATGTTCTCTAAAATGTGTCTGAATAATTCCATCAATGCTTGATTGCTTCTCTGTAATTGTCTTTTTATGGATGGCTTTTTTTTTCTGATGCATAGAAATGTATTAGGAAAAGCAAGGTTCCTTTCAGAAATAAACAGATGCCAGATTAGGCCATTTTCATAGTGAGATACATTCATTTTGTGGAAAAGAGAAAATTTAGTTAAAGATATGGCTTATAATTTTCTCAAAATGCTATTTCCTAAGCAACAGCTCTAATAAACAAAGTAATTAAATGGGATATATGTAAGCAATAACAAATATTTAAATAAAGGAAAGATGAGGTGTGTGTGGTTGAAGCACAGCTAGGTATGCCATAAGAAATAATACACAGTAAAATATGTTTTATGAAAATGGGCACATGGTCACATGATCAAATTTAAGATCATAGAAAGCATTCAAAATCATTTATGGCTCAGTCTAATAGCATAGTTAATGTTGAAAGGTAAAACTGGTTTTAGAAATGGGCAATGTTCACATTTCTACCCTGTTGTTCAGACCTCTTAAAACCTTGCCTCTTCCATGAACTAAATAGATTTCAATTCAATCCAGCAAACATTTATTAAGTAGTTATTATGTGCAGGGAGGCACTGTGCCAGCATGAATGCTCTCTCTTTCTTAATCACTATCCAGATGTTCAGTTTCTAATAAACCAAAGTATCCTGTTTGCATAAACTTTTTTAGAAAATTCTGTCATTCTTTGACTTTAGAGTCAACTTCTAAACATGGAGGAACAACTATAGATATAAACAATACAATGCCATCTGTAATAATTTGACCATAGATAAGAGAAGCATATGTTTTAAGCTAGAAAGGAGCTTCAATGTAACCTAGACCAGCCCTTTAGTTTAGAATTGAGAAAACTGAAGCTAAGGGAGATTAAGGGACTTCCAAGGGATCCTTGAAATCATTAAGTGGCAGAGATAAAATTCAAACTCAATTTTCCCAAGTCCAAATCTTGCACTTTATCACTTAATCATAAATACTTCAAACCTATTCTTTTTTCATTTTGTAGATCAGAAAGCTGAGTACCAGCGAGATTATTTGTTCCAGATCACTTTTTAGCTTCTTAGACGACAGAGATCAAACTAGAACCCAATTTTTTTTTTTGATTCCTTGTTTGAAGCTCTTTCTATCAAGAAAAATGAGAGAGACTCAGGCTTTTTGTCAAAAGAAACAATTCACTTTGCTCCTGTAAGTGGTGCAGTGATTAGAATGCTGTAGGGAAAACCTAAGCACAATCTACCTGTAGACACTAGAGACAAGCCTTTTAATTATTGTCTTCCTCAGTTTCTTCATCTGGAAAATGGGATGATAATAATAGCACTTATCTTAGAGGGTTGTTGTCAGATATGAAATATTTGTAAATCATTTTGAAAATCTAAAAGTATATTAAAATGGGAGCAATAATAATGATTATCTTACTGCTAACATTCCTTCCAACTTTAAAATCTTATGTGGCACCCATAGATACTTCTAATATGTACTATTACATTAATATTTGTAGCTGCTAAGTGGTTACCTTTAGAAGGCTTCTCTGATGCCTTGGTGAGAAAAGGAGCTGACACTATTTAACAACAAAAAGAATTTCGGGAGGAGGGTAGGAGGAACCTTAGTGTCTATCTTCTCCAAACTTTACATAAACAAGAATTTCCTCTATAACATATGTAACATTCATTTCGAGGCAGGCTAATTAAACTCGGCCCCTTCTCCTCAGAAGAGTAGGGAGGACATGAAGATAGCAATAATTAGTGACTGATGTATGTCAGTGCAGCCTTCCCTTCCAAAAGAATATTACCAATGTATGTCTTTGAATTTCTTGTCACCTATTTGTAATTACCAAAGGCAATATCAAAAATGTTCAATCTTGGTCTGGAAAGTATTAATTACAGGGAAGTCCATCATTGGGGATTTGGACATCAGGAAATGAATATTTGGGGCTAGAACAAGTCATGATGAAAGACCTTCCAATAATAAAGTATTGATATGTTAAAAATTCCTAACACCTAGCACAATATTCTGTGCACAATAGATGCTTAATAAATATTTCTTAAATGTAGGAATGAATGAGAGAAGAAGAATTGGTGTATGAAAATGAGAAGAAGATTTAGAAAGTATTGAAAGGGACAAGTCCTGGGGGAAAAAAAAAAGGCATTGTCTCTAAGACTTGTTCAAAAAGAATATAGTGTCAAATAAAGGGAACTGCATTCATTAAGGCCAGAACTGGATCAAATTAATAAGAAACGGATGGATGTGATTGTTATAAAACCCATTATAGCAGTGCTTGATTACAGCTTACAACTGTAATTATCAAATAAAAAATGAAAAAAATAACTACTGTAGGTGCCAATGGAACATGGATCTTTGAAGTCTAGATGACGGGAATGTTTAAGAGTCAGTGCTATCTGTCAGCAAAGATTCTCCCTATCTTATTCCTTATCTAAGCAAAAAATCCTTCATGTCAAGTAGTTCAACTAATTTACCTGGCAAGGATAAGAGGACACATAGAACCCTTAAAAAAGAAATCGTGAAGCAATTTCTTCAATACATAAGATGTTTGTTTGCTCTTACTCAAATGCCACTTTAATCATGTTCAAGTCCACTTGTGAGGTTGAAAGGGCTCATATACACTGACAGCCTCTACGTATGAGTGGGCTGTTCTTTCCAAACACTAACCTACATTAAAGCCTTTGGTTGAATCCACATCTCAGGAAAGGAGAGGGTTCCTATTACAACTTTCCTCATTCAGCTTGCCATCTTCTCTGATCTCATTTATGTCCTATAAATTGTCAAGTGGTTCTGCCAGCTCTTTTGCCTTTTTAGCCTCCTATAAGACTTTAAGCTCTGCCTCACAGAGATCAAACTATCAAACTTTGCATTTACCCTGGCAATAAAGGACAGATTAATTCCTTGGGAAATAGATTTTAAAACTTCAGCAAGGGCCTAAAGTGGACATTTTCCAAAAATTACATTGTGACCTCATACAGTTTTAAATCATTGCACTGCTTACAAACTAAATAGCTTTAGGCTTATCCAGAATGGTCCTTCAGCAAGAGAGCAGTTTAAGGTGATTCATATTTTAAATGACAACCTGGTGTCTTGGATGACCTTACTTATCTATTAAAGTCTTCTACAGATATCTGTATATCTGCTTTAGGGATGTGAGCTCTTTAAAAATATTACAATGAAGGGGTAGTCTTTGATTCACAGATCTTCATATAGAGCTAACATGCCCATGTCATAACTGGGCATGTTGTGTTGCCTATCTCCAAAATAATTGGTTTGGATTTCCTTTCCTATTGGAAATGTTATATATAGTCTTTCATCAGAAAACTAAGAAGGAAGGTGTTTGGAGAACAGACATAGTTTACTAAGGACATTTATTATGAAAAAGTGATGAGAAGGAAAATCTAAGACTAGAAGGTGAGACAAGTGGGAAATATCATTAACTCACTTTGTGATCTTGGACAATTAATATGATTTCTTTTGGCTTCATTTTCTTAGGTTCAGTCAGTCATTATTAAGTGACTCATTAGTTAATCAAGCAATCAACTCGCAAACATTACTTTTTGTTACCTTCTGCACTGGGGATATGAATAAAAATGGAAATAGCTAACCTAAAGGAGCTTATATTCCAAATGAGAGGACAACACTGATCTGCACAAGGGTACATACAGAAGGTGTGTGTACAGGTTACATACAAAGTTTATAAAAGAAGAAAGCACCTCTTCATTAGGGACTAGAGAAAGAAAGGGATAAAAGGAGAAGGAACAAGAGGAAACATGTTGATGGCCATAGTCTTCAACTCCTCTGGGGAGTATGGGGAATATTCTTTCATCTCTGTTGATGAATCATTTTTTCCCTTACACTGAAGTACAGTTCTACTGCCACTCAGCTGCCTACTCAGTGCTAAAATAGCTGAATAATTCTTACCTAACATCTGAGGAGGGAAGGCCTGCAGCTTCCTACTTGAAAAATAACAGATGATTACAGTTCTATGTAATTTCTGGTAGTGGTAGGAAACTAAAGTGACCCTCAGAAAAGACCCTCAGAATCTATTCTACTTTTTACCTTAATCAATCATCTGGTGCTTGCTAGGAATGAGGACAGTAAGGGCTATATATCTTTTCATTCTGCAATCAATTACCTTTTCACTCCAAAGGGAACACAAGCAATATTCAAGCTCTCTCAGAAAAAGCCTAATGTATTATCCTCATCAGCTATGAAAAGTCTGCCTGTCTGAGACACTGAATGAGAGGATAACTGGACCAAATAGGGTTTCAGTGTCCTAAGCCAATGACAGTTTTCTCTTCTGCCGTTAAAGAACATTATGATGGTAGCTTTAATATCTCCATATAGTAGTTGATGTCAGAGGCTAAGAAACCTTTCTATAGCAAATTATATACATAATACATTCACTTAGTGTTCCATCCTCAATGATTAGTGTAAATTCCAAGGGTGAGTGGATGAGTAGCAGAGATCATTTGTGCAAACCACTTACTGAACTTTGCTCAGATACTCTGTGCCCTGTTGTCAAGCTCCCTTGAGATCATGAGGTAAACAAGGATAATTGTTATGGTTTTGTCATTTTTAGTCATGTTCGTCTCTGTGACTCACTTGGGGTTTTCATGGCAAAGATACTGTAGTGGTTTGCCCTTTCCTTCTACATAATATTTTACAGATGAGGAAACTGAGCCAAACAAGGTTAAGTGACTTGCCCGGGATCACTCAGAAAATAAATGTCTGAGACCAGATTTGAATTCAGTTCTTTCTATGCACTATTTAGTTGCCCTAGAACAAGGGTTATTAATCTTTTTGTGGGTCTGCCTTTGGCAATCTGATAAAACTTATAGACCCCTTCTTCAAATAATATTTTAAAATAACCAAAGGAAATAATAAATTTCATCTAAAGTCAATAAAAATATAATTTTTCCATCTAAATTCACTGATGTACCGAAGTGTATCCATGGACTCTAGAATAGATATAGATTTCAGATCAAAAATTTTAGAGTTGAAAGAGATTTCTGAAATGACCAGAAATACCTCTTTTGTGTGTGTGTGAGAAAATAGAGTTCTAGATAACAATTTGCCTAAGTTTGCGTAATGTATGACAAGAATCTAGATCTTTCACTTCAAATACAGTGTTTCTCCCCTTAACCCCCCCCCCCTTTGTTGACTCTCCTACTTTCATTATCCCCTCTATTCTGGGGTATATTTATTCTCTAAAGCAGCATAAACAATGAAGTTAAATTCCAAAAGACACCCAGGAGTACATTGCACTTTTTATAAAGTGCAAGAATACAGAACACAGAAACCTCTTCCCAGTCTTACAGGGTATGTTTGCTTATATTCTCAAGACATTCTCTCCACCCACCATTATGTACAAGTCAGTCTAAAAAATGATAAATGGGCTCTACTCTTTTCTCACTCCCTTAAATGCCATAGTTAAATGGAGCCTTTACTCAAAGTGCTGATACAATCAGTTTCTAATTTGACTCATGTATTTTTGTAGTCCAAGGGGGATAGGAATATCTTGGGGAACTTCTTCCCTTTTTCTACCATGCATATGCTATAGCTAAGATCCCATGTTAACTCTACCTCATTATGCTCTCTGACACCAAACATGCTCTGCTATCCAGTGAAAGATTCAAAAGAGATTCCTGTATCCTGATCTCACAGAGTTCAAAGGCCAAATGAGACAATAACACAGGTGGTATGACTTTGGAATAAATATATGACTATGTGCAAAATATTTTAGTCCAAATTCTGCAATAAAGATAAATGATTAGACATAAAGGAGCAGCATAGTAGCAAAAAATAAAGGCAGGTTCCTAGGGAAGGTAAATTTTGAGCCATGTTGAGCTCAGATGTAATGGAAATGATTTGAAAAAGGAAAGACAACTTCTATGTGAGGACCAGAATTGGCAAAAGCATCATGATAATAACATAGTTTGATTGCTTAGTAGAGCACTGAAAAGTTCTGAATTTGAATTTTGACTCAACCATTTGCTAGGTCACCAGAGACTAGCCACTTAACCCTGTTAGCTAGTTTCTTCCTCTATCAGATAAAATCATATGTATAAATAAGTATGTCACAATTCTTAAAAGACGCTATTTGAGAAATGCTGTTAATAATAATGGCTTTTATTATTATTATCAATTAGTCACTGGGGTAAATTCTGGGACCTTATTCCAATTAGGAAATGTTGACTGAGTTATCATGATGTCAACTTTTGTATCAATAAACCTTATTTTTAAAATAGTGGTTTGAATTTTGTTCAGTTTCAAAATGCACAGTTATTCATATGTAAATATAAGCTTTAAAACTAGTCTGTGGGAGAGAAGACCCTTGGCTATGAAGTCTTTCAAATACAGTATTTTCTAAGGTTTTAAAACAAAATGTATTGAAGCATTTAATGAGATTATTATAATGCAGACCCAACAACAGGATGATCACTTTGAAAATGGTTTCTCTACACTAATCAAATGCCTTTCTTCCTTTTACAATGGATTCATGACTGATTCATAGAAAGACAATAAAAGTTAAATGAGTCATGAGCTTTTAAATCACTTTCTTCTAAGACCCTTTAATAACTCATTTTCAAAGACAAGTTGGCTAAGAACATATGCTTCATTAAAACTATTTGCTCTTGGTTTTATACTGTTTAAGTATTGAGAGGAATTTGATGCTTTTAACAAATCCTTCAAAATACTTCTACAAATACTTATTTGTGATGGATTTTGTTTTTCTGCTTTTATTATTGCCTTTGTGGTGGCAAACTTAGAAAGCACCAAATATGAAGATTTGGTGATATAGGCATCTAGATCTCTTTCAAAGGGGATAGAAAGAGGCTGGTATGAGTGTTTATTGTGCCTCTAATGAGAATTTTTTTTTAATATCATTGTGGCATTTTCAATAAAAATAAGAGAAAAATACATTATATTACAACACTGATCATTTACAAATGTAAAACCTTAGAAAAATCATGATACATTTGTAAATGATCAGTGTCCAATAAGAAACATTGAATCACTGAGCATTATATCCTTTTTCTAGGGCTAGATTGTGTTCTGTTTGACATTAAAAAGTCTAGGTCAGATTATTTTTAAAAAGTCAGGACTCTGGAAATGGTACATTTTTTGGGGGGATCTATGTTGGATAAGCACTCAAAGTAAAAGGAGAACCATAAGTTCTGACTGCAGACTTTAGATTGCTGTTCCAACGTAACATCAGTCAGAATTGCCCAGCAACCCTCACTCATGCGAAGAGTATCACCTATATCATCACATTTATCTTTCACAGAGAGGTAGAGATTCCAGATTATCATGGGTAAGATATGGCAACTCAGGAAATAAAGACTAATGAGGACAAGTGATGTTTTTAAAGTCCTTTAAATTATTTTTTAAAAATGTCTTATGTATATTATTGTTTGAATCTTTTTCCCCCTGAGGCAATTGGGGTTAAATGACTTGCCCAGGGTCACACAACTATTGCATCTTAACATAACCCTATGAGGCAGGCCTGCAGATATTACCTACTTTTAATAAATAAAGGAATTGGAAATTAGATAGATTAAATGACAATAGAATGCAAGGAGAACTGTAGTGAAAGGAATTTGATGCAAATTTCATATAACTTTAGCTTTTGGGTCTCAGTTCCCTCATCTATAAAATAAGAAAGTTGGATTAAGTGCTCTTCTAATTTTAACTCTCTGATCATATTAATTTATTTTATGCAGCAAGGAATTGTCTGAAGCGGGACCTGAACTTCTGGTAAAGTACTCTTTCTGGTATGCCAGACTGTCTCTTTGAAGTTGAGTTGAGTAATAGAATATTATAAGGACCTGGGAGAAAAAAGCTTACTCAGCAATAAAGTACCAAGCTAGATCCTGGAAGTTACAGTAGCTTTTAAAATTACCAACATAATTTTCATTATATTGAGTTTTTTTTTCCTCCCTTTAGAGAGCCTGATAATGCAGGTTTCCTGGCCTATAGTTTATTACCCCTGTACATGTGCTTACATTAATTAGACATTAAATGTCCAATTGAAAGACTCCGAGTAAATAAAAGAATGACTATCTCCAGTGAGACTGAAGAATCACAAGGCTTATTCATCAAATTTATAGACTCAAATTCTATGCCAGTCATACTCATGGTTAACATGGGACTTCATTGTTGTCTCCTTTAATTCTGTAGAGAATCTGTCAGTGAATATATATTAAAATCTTTGGCAAAGGAGCTGCATATTTTTGTCTATCTTCTATAAGCGCATTGGAAAATGCTCTTTTCACTCATTTCTCTTTAATTTTTTATCTTTTTTATATCACTTTAATTTCCAAATATGTCCCTCCCCTCTGTCATTCCTTGTAGTAAAGAATAAAGAAGACAAAGTGAGAGGGAGATCAGAAAATTTAGCCAACAAATCAACAGAATGTGACATATATTATATTCCAAAAACATAATCCCCCATCTCTAAAAGAAGAGATAGGGATTCATTCTTTCCTCTCCTATCTGGAGACAAGTTTATTCATCAAAATTAAAGCATATTCAGATTCTGTCATTGCTGTTTTTATTCTTTCAACTGACATTTTAATAGCTATTTTGTATATATATATATTTTTTTTTTTCTGGTTTTGCTTACTTAGTTGTGTATCAGTTTATATGTCTTTATGTAATTCTCTGAATTTTTCATATTTATCATTTCTTATGACATTGAAATATTCAATTATTCTCACGTGCCAGTTCCTTTAATCCAAAATTAATCCAAAATCAGTTGCAAAATCAATGGCAATACACTTTGTTTCCAGTTCATTATTAACAAGAAGTGATATTATGATGGGACTTTTCTGACTTTGGCTTACCTGTCATAAAAACCTAATAGAAGGACTCCTGGATTAAGGTGATCAACATTGTAGGTATTTTTTTTTTAACATAATTCCAAACTGCTTTCTAGACTTGTTGGACTAATTGAGTTCTTCTCCACTGAGGGAGGAAGTAGAGGGAGGGAGGGGAAAATTTGGAAAAATGAATACAAGGGATAATGTTATAAAAAAAATTACTCATCCATATGTACTGTCAAAAATTATAATTATAAAATTAATTTTAAAAATATAAAATTAAAAGAGAGAGAGAGAGAGAGATTTGCCCAGGGTCACAGAGCTATTGAGTGTTAAATATCTGAGGCTGGATTTGAACTCAGGTCCTTCTGACTCCAGAGCCAGTGCTCTATCCACATCACCTAGCTACTCCCAGGAAATGATGTCAACTGATCCCCATAACTTTGCAAAATAGGTGAGTCTGGTATTACTATCCTTCTAAAACACATGAAACTGAGGGGCCAGAGTGGATCACACAGACTCCAGATGTCAAAGTCTCCCATTCACATCTCTTTCAACATTCAGCTGGACCATCTGATCACCATCTACCTGTGAGTGCATGTTCTAGATCACTGAACCTAAAAAGACCATGCCATAGAGGACTTAAACTTCTCAGCTTTGGCACTCCTGTGCTCAGGCTGAAATCTATTTTGAGTGAGTTCACACAGTGGATAAATAGTGCCAGACTTTGCTTCACCTCCTATTCAGTTTATCCATATCAGCTATCTTTCTACTCAATTATCTTCTATCTGACACATAACCCTCTTTCCATCATTGATAATATTTCTTTTGTTTTTGTTTTTCTAGAAATCAACAATAAAATCAACAATAGAATGGATTATGGAAAGTGTGTCAACTTGTTCCTTTAGATTCTGCTTGAGCATGATGACTTCCCAGATCAAAACACCCTTTCGTCATTGCCACTCCCTTCTATATGTTGCTTTCATCTATTAAAATGTAAACTTCTTTTGAGGATAGGGATAATCTTAATTTTGTATACTCAGTGCAGGAAAGATAGTAGGTTCTCTATAAAATATTTTTCATTTATTGATTAGTTTATTCATCAATTCATTTGTTCTAGGAGCCTTCTTCTTTCAGAGTGAATGGAAGGAGGATATATTATAATCAATCCATTTAATCTTATGAATGCAATAATCTTAAGAACAGAAAGCTATATTTGTTGTAAGGAACTCAATTTTTCCAGTATGGGCATGGATCAGGCTTAATCAAACATCCTTATTAATATTTGAAAATAAAAAATACATTTATGTTAATATGTCAAGGATCCCTGACTTTGTTCATCAGTTAGTCAACATCAAGCGCTTGTCAAGCAATTGTTATTCTACATCTTTATGGATTGGTAGATGGGCTTTGAGAGTTGCAGTTTGAAAAAGTTCATTATTCTAGTGCAAGAATGGGGAATCTTTTTTCTATCAAGAGCCAAGGAACACTTGGCTATTTATAACACTATCCTTTATAACAATATTATCAATATTGAACTCAAGCAGTGGGAGTTTGTTGTACCTAGCCTTCAGCTCATCATTCTTTGCAGTTGCCTTAGCAAATGATATGATAGACCTTATATAGAACTCAGGGTAGATGTTCCCCACCCCTGCTCTACTACAACTGGATAAGGAACTTCATAGTTGAGTACAGGTTAGACAACAGACATAAAATAGAGAATATAAGCTTCAAAGCTTGTCAACCTCATATAGCTCATGCTGATATTCTGAGGATAACACCAAAACTTGAGAAATATCCTCTGTTTAGTTGCATGAGGTGAACTTTGTCATGGAGAAGAATTATAGATGATGAGCAGCACAAATAGGTTTGCAGTGGGAGAAACCCACATTCTTTTGATGAGAACCCACATTCCATGAAAAGATATTGACATTTTGTATATTTATAGCAATAAACAATCTATGTTAGGATCTGTTCCAGTTTAGAACTTTCATTATTTTGAACAGGAACAAATCCTTTGCACATTCATTACAATGAATCCTTAAGATTATAGTCTGATAACCTTTTCAAAGCACTTTGTGCTTCAATATAATTCAACAAGCATGTATTTGGCATCTACTTATTCAGGTATTGTGGATAAAAAAAAAAAAAAAGAAGAAATGAAATAGTCCATACAGAATTATCTTGAAGGAATATGAATGGGAATAAGGATATATAAAACCCATAGAAAATAGGTGCAAGGTAATGGGGGCGTGGGGGATGGGGGAAGAAGATAAACCATGGTGTGGTGGAGGGGTCAGGACGAGCTTATGTACTAAGTGGTCTTTTAGCTGAGTTTGGGAAGGAAATAAGTGATTCTAAGAGATAGAGAAAAGGAGGGTGAATATTTCAGTAATTGAGAACAGCTAATACTAATGCAGAGAAGTGAGAAATGGAACACTGGAAATGTCAACCAGTGAGACAGTTATCTCAAAGCATGATAGGAGAATACTCTTTCTAGTCTTTGTTCATTCTTATCACTTGGGCAAACCTTGTTTCTGGTAGAATTGGACACTTCTAACTACACATTCATAGAATCTATGAATTGGAAGGGGCCTCAGATGGTCTCCATCTACACCAACCATTCTCTGATCTAGAATCTCCTTGACAATCTTTCTGACAAGTAGTCATCCAAACTGTTGTAAATACCTGTAGAGAGTGAGATCGGAGATTGTTAATTGTTAGGAAGGGACAGCTAGCTAGCACACTGATAGAGGGCCAAGTCTTGAATCAGGAAGATCTGAGTTTAAGTCTGGCCTTAGACATTTACTGGCTATAGGACTCTGGACAAGTCATTTACCTCTATTTATCTCAGCTTCCTCATCTGCAAAATGAGCTGGAGAACAAATTGACAAATCTCTCTAGTATCTTTGCTAAGAAAATTCCAAATAGGGTCATGAAGGGTTGGATATGACTGTATGATGGAATATCAAGTACAATGGTTTCCATTAAATACAAATACTTGAATGAATATCTCTGAACTATTGAAAATCACAACCAGTTTTTATGACAACATCTAGGGATGATAGTTTGATCCCAAGCCAAACTGGGGATCCTTCCAGGGATGGGATCATAGCTTCCTGAATTGGACTTTTAAAATTAAAACAAGGCTTTGGAGTGTACTAGGCAATATTATATAGCAATTACTTCTGCTCTCACATTTATCATGCTACAGTAAATAAATGGCTGTGCCCCCAGGGCAAGGGATAAACAAATCACAAGCAGTCCCCTGGTAGCTTCTGGGAACATGCTCTTGTGTAGATACTATCGATTTTTCATTTTTTAAAAAAAGATGAAATATAAGCTACAAGCAACTAATTTCCCCTTTCCCCCCAACTAATTCTCTGGGATGCCTTTTATATAGCATGAATTGACTTTTGGGAGAAGTTTGAATTCTTTCATGAATTACAACACAGGGTCCCTGGAATGTTTTTATTTCATTCAACATTAATGAGCAGGGAAATCCCTCTTAAGTAATGATGCATAATCAACACTGGATCACCATGCAAGCATCACCTACTGTATGTAGGAATGTAAATCTCTTACTTCAGGGGGCCTGCTGAGCAATCTGCTCTCAAAACACACCTAGAAGGAGCTCACCAAGCTACTGCTGTTACATTTCCAGTTGTGGCTGACTCTTCATGACTCCAATCTAAGTTTTCTTGACATTACCTTCTTCAGCTCATTTTACAAATAAGGAAACTAAGGCAAACAGGATTAAGTGACTTGTCCAGAAACAAAGTTACATGATTGATAAAGATTGAATCTGATCTTGGTTTTTCAACACAGTATTATGTGTTTGCACATTATATTTCATAGAAGCTCTCAGAAGCAGGCCACTACTCTTATATTTGTGGTTTTCTTAAGTATAATTTGTCCTTGTCCTCACGTTTCCTTCCTACAAAAACACTCAATAAATGTCAGTGGCTTCCTATTAACTCAAAAGCAAAATGTAAAAACTCCTTCAAATGATGGTTGTTTTTACCCTGTTATACTATAAATTTCTCTCCTTGTCTGTTCACTTTGATCATTATCTATTAATACAAGTCTTCCTAGGTTTTTCTGAAACTAATTCTTTTATATTTGTTCTACAACAAGAGTATTATATTACAACCATATCCCATAATTTATTCAGGTAATTACTATCAGAAAAGAAACTGCAACAAATATTTCTGCCTATAAAGTTAGTATTCTACTTTATATGGACTCTTTGGAAGTAGAAGGATATTAGTGACATATTTTGGTCAAAGGGAATTAGTAGTTTAATAACTTTTGGGACATAGGTCCACATTGCTTTTCAGAATAGGTTGACCAGCATGAGCCAAGATGGCAGAGAGAACCCAGGATTTTCCTGAGCTCTCCCCAGTTTCCCTCAGAATCGATGCTAGATCACAGTTGAGTACCTTAGGAAACTGAGGTAAACAGAGGTAAGTGACTTGTCCAAGCAAGGCTCTTAGCCAAAGTACATCAGGGTTAGCTACTTTATTCTGGTTCACAGGGCCAGTGGATCATCAGTGAGCTGTGAGACCTCCAATGCAACTATAAAAGCAAATTGTGACCTTCCAAACCCCAACATAATAGGTAGGACTGGGGACTCCCACTGAGGAGGGAAAACCTGCAGTACAGTTGCCCCAGTACAGTGGAAAGTCAGTGAGAAGACCCTTTCCCCCTTACAAAATGCCCCCTCTTCACTCCTCTTCCTCTTCTCCCACCCAAAACCCAAAACCAAAACAAAACCTTGGTCATTTTTTTTTTTGGAGGCAATTGGGGTTAAGTGACTTGCCCAAGGTCACACAGCCAGAAGTGTCAAGTATCTGAGACCAGATTTGAACTCAAGTTCTCTTGAATTCAAGGCTGGTGTTCTATCTGCTGTACCACCTAGTTGCTCCTCATTTTTTTTTTTTTTTTTTTTACTGAGCAAAAAAACCCAAAAAGAGTTCTGACCAAAGAAAGCAACTGTGATTGAGGGGAAGCTAACAGCTTGGATAAAGAATCACAGAAATTGACTGAAGAAAACTTCTTAAAAAATAAATTTGATTTAATGAAAAAAATATACTGAAGAAAATAACACCTTAAAAATAGAATTGGTGAAGTGGGAAAAAAAAATTATGAAACAAAACAACTCCTTTGAAAGTACAATTGGCCAAATGCAAAAGGAGGTAAAAAGGCTACCAAGAAAATAATTCATTAAAAATTAAAATTGTACAAATGGAAGAGAATGACTCAATGGAACATCAAGAATCAGTCAAATAAAAATAAAAAAATGAAACTGAGAAAAAACCCCAGAATGGGTAGACTGATTCATAGTTCCATTAAAAAATTTACCAATGTGAGTGTTCCCCTGTAAACCTTTCAAGATTTCTCAATTGTCCATTTTAATCAATTAAAAAAAACCTGGTAGTTGTGAGTAGAACCTCAGAGTTGCTTTAATTGACATTTCTCAAATTACTGGTAATTTAGAGTAATTCTTCCTACCCCCAATGTGGTTGCTGATAGGTTGGATATCTTCTCTTCAGAAATGCTTGTTCATCTGCTTTGACTACTTATCAATCAGGGAATGGCTCATATTATTAATTTTAATTAGTCATCATATATCTTAAAAAGGGAATAAACACTTATTAAAAAGATTTTATTCCAAGTTAATTCTTTATCTTCTCTGCTTAATTGCTTTGGTTTTGTTTGCTCATAATTTTGTGAGTTTTATTTAAACAAAATTATCCCTTTTCCCCCCAGGGATTTTCTGTATCTCTAAGACCTATCTATAGTTATGAAAGGTAATTACTTTTTTGATTCACTAAGTTATTATGTGACTAATTAATTCAATGACCAACCAATGATTACAGAGGACTGAAGATGAAGAATGGCAAACACTTTCTGACAGAGATGTGATGGATTAATTACACAAAATCTGAGATTTGTTTGGCTTCATTGTACATATAAGTTATAAGGTTTTATTTTAATCTTTATCTTCTCCACCCCTTCTTTCCCCTACAAACACACTGGTAGGAGAAGATGGGAAAGAGAGAAAATGCAGCTAATTGAAAAATCTTAAAATTAAATGTATAAATTTCTCTTTAATCACTTCACAACCTAGCCCAAATTTTTGCTTCCATCCTCTAAATCATGAATATCACTCCCCTTTTAATGGTCTATGATCTAGCTAAACTAGCCTTGTCTCTGTCCTAATACAGGAAACAATACCTTTTATCTCTGTTCCTTTATTCTGGTTATTCTCCATGTATAGAATATAACTCCACCTAAAACAATTTCTCTTTTATTGTTCTTCAAGATTTTATTCAAATAGCACTTTCTATGTAAATCATTTTCTGATGCACTCAAATCATTGAGCACCTTCTCTCAATTTTTTGTGGCTGCTTAATTGTCTTTAGTTGTGTCTAATTCTTTGAGACTCTATTTAGAGATTTCTTGGCAGATATACAAGAGTAGTTTGCCATTTCATTCTCTGGCTCATTTTGCAGACAAGAAAACTAAGACAAACAGAATTAAGTGAATTGCCCAGGGTCACACATTTAATAAGCATCTGAGGCCAGATTTGAGCTCAGGGAAGATGAGCCTCCTGGTTCAGGTTTAATATTCTATCTACTCCGCCACTTATCTGCTTCTTTCTCCATCTACCTTGTATTTATTTGAACTTATTCTTTCTGTATATGCCTTACTAGGTAGTTATACAAATCCTAGTTATTGAGCCTACTAGAGAAAAATTCCTTACAAGTAGGGATGGTTTCATTTATTGTATGGTATACATAGCACACAGCATAATGCCTGGCATATGATGGACACAATAAATGTTTGTTGACTGACTGACTGATTGATGCATAGCCCTGGTTTCAGTTCCAGACTTACCATCGAATTCCCTGATTGAGTCATGCTCTCATTCTTCACTACTGTCTTAAAATCAATTTTCCTAAATGCAAGCTGATTTTTAAAATCAGCACTGAGGCTATGTGCCAATTCTCTTAAATGGCTTCTCAGAATTCTACACTGTCTGTACTTTCTGGGGGAACAGGTATTTCTCATTTTCATCCCCTTGAAACAAGATATGTTGGGTGAAAGTATCTGACTCAGATTCAAATAAACAGTGCCAGCAGGGTTGGATTAAATGGGTCTATTTAAGAAAGTGAAGGTCAGGGTTCTCCAATTTAGCAGCCTCTTGGGCAAATCATTAAAGTAATCTGGACATCAGTTGTTTCATTTGTAAAATAATGGATTTGAATAGCTAAGATTCCTTTCAACCTCTAACTCTGTGATGAAGCTATATCAGAGTTAGGAAGTCTACAAGTATAAACTGGGGTAACGACTGATCTCCTTGGGGATTGATGCTTGGTCTCAGCTATCAACTCCATGGTGATGAAGGAAATTGAGAGTTAATGATTGTAGGAACAAAATAGATTAGGGTTGGTGTAATGTCTGGGCTAGCTCTCTGGGGGGCCTGGGGACCAGCCCAAGGCCTTGGGCTTAGTGGAGGAGTGAAGTGAAGGAGACAGGAGAGCAGCCGCGTGGCTGGTCAAAGATGGAGGCTCTGTGGCTGAGATATTTGCAGCCAGAAAGCCCTCTGTCTCTGGGACTCCCTTAAACATCCCTGCAGACTACATCACCACACCACACTGGGTGCAGCTGTAGAACATCGCATCGCCATATTACCCTAAGTATGTGCCAACTAGATTGACCACATCATTATATTACATCAAGTATGTGCTTAAAGAACCACCATCTCACATTTAATTACAAGCACCCTGTTGTCTTAGATTCAAGTACACCCTTTCAGAGTTCAGGTCTCTATAGTTGGCCTGGCTCTGATATTAACTTGGAAGGCAGAGTTGTGTGTTAGTCTTCGAGTCAGGAAATCTTAGGTTTATGTCCCATTTTGGACCCTTATAGTGTGACCTTGAAAAGTCACTTATATATTCCAATCATAAGTTTAGGAAGTTAATAATATGAATATTTATAAGTTATTATATAATATATAAAATGCCTTGCAAACTTTAATGTCCTAGTCAAATGCTATCTATATCATTATTATCCCCCTGCCTTGGCTACGGTTTCCCAATTTACAAAATTTTCATTTACAAAAAAGAAAAAAAAGAAAACAAACAAAAAAACCCAAACAGGTTAGATTTATAGATCACTATTGCCTTTTGTAAATCTAACATTTACTAATTTAATGAACATCAGCAATCTGACATGATACGTAAGAATGCCAAATAGGTTGCACTGCAATTACAGTGTTGAATTGTGAGACTGGAAGCAAATTCAAATCCTGCTTTGATACTAGCTGTATCACCCTGCGCAAGGAACTTAACTTCTGACTCAGTTTCCTCATGTGTAAAATAGAGACAACAAAAGCATTTACCTCCTAAGATTGTTGTAAGGATAATATTGACATGATTGCTGTATATGTGCTAATTACTATAATTGGCACTAATATTATAAAGTCGAGAACTCAAGAGCACTATGAGGTACACTAGAGAAAGTGAGCTGAGGTCTGAGAATGTATTTCAGCATTTCATCAAGAAGCTAACAACTCTCTACCAAATTACCAATAGGAAAAGGCATAAAAAAGTTGTTCTCATGTCCCATCTAAGTTGCTAACAGCTCTGAAGTCTCTCCCAACATTGGAACACATAAACTATTTTATACTCTTTGTGGTAATCTATGTAATTTTATTGGCTCTCTAATGAAATTTTCTAGGACAGGCCCCTTGACATTTTGACTCAGTTCGGTTTTTTTGGCCAGACTCTTGGATGGCACTTATCTCAAAGAGAGAAATGATAACTGCTTTTTGATGGTAACATCTTCCTCCTATGGAAGTTCATGCAGAGCTTTTCAATTTGGCTCTTAGCTAGAGAAGGGGATGGGTTCATTACTTTCTGATCAAATACTGTTCTTGTGCACAAGACATCCTTGATGTTTGCAAATCAGAAAAGTTTAATTACATGTGTCATTAAAATGGCGTTCTGTAATGACTGTGTAACTGAATTCATTAATGGGATTCTTAACATATCAGACAAGACAAATTGCTATTGTGTTGTTCATGAAAGCTTCTCATTAAAAGAGCAATGAAAAGTGATTAATATTTTGTTGCCAATCAAGATGTCTCATAAAAGTGATAAAAAAAGGAGGTGGATAAGTCAAACCAACATCTTCACTTTTCTATCTTGGTTTTTGTCATAAATCGCCTCCCCCCCCAGAGGATCTTCTTTCATTTCCAATTTTGTATTTTCTTAGATGAATATATTTATCTGAAGTTGAGACAGGACATGACAGTAAAGCAGAGGCATTGACAAGCCTGGCAAAGAGGGAAAGTTCTGGATTTCAAATGAAAAGACAGGGGAGCAAATCTAGAATCTGCTACTTACTAGGTGTGTGATTTAATGTATCTGGGCCACAGTCATTTCATCAGCAAATTGAGAAGGTGGGTTTAGATTATCAGTCCAAGTCTGTTCAAGCCCTGAGTCCATGGTCCTATGCTTCTTGGTACTGTATTAATGACAGCCATAGTCTGCTGAGTTTGTTTCATTTGGATAAAACTGGGCAATCCCACACTTTTTTCCATTAATTTTCTACCTAATTCCTAGTATGGGAGCTACAGGGTTCTAGGTACTTAATCTATTGCTTATTACTATTTAGGCATTGAACAATTCCTTAGTTGGGTTCCTTTGCCTTATCTGTTCTTTATTAAAATGAAAGACAACTTTCTATAATACAATCTTCAGAATCGCCTCCTAAGGGCTTTCTTTCCTCAATTTGAAGTCTCTACTTAGCTTTCTGATTCTGTGAACACAAACAGCTGTTCTAATCAAGTCCCTGTCATTACCAACCCTAAAACAGGACCAGGTCAAATGGGTCTCTCAATTCTTCTTATCACTTCTTATCACTCTAAATGACTCTCCTTTTCTTCTCAACCCATCTAAATCCAATCATCAAGGTCAAATGGAGGCCACAATTTCTCCATGAAGCCCTTGAGGATGAGTTTAGCACACTTCTCAGAATATTTATAACACTTACTGTCTGTCCAGACCCTGAAAACAGAGACTGGATGTGAGTTTTGGTTGGCATATAGAACTCTAGGATGAATAAATATTCTTGACCAATGAAGGTAGGAAGGTTCTTTGAAAGTTAGAATCTCAGAGAGCTCTCTAGGGCACTCACCATTACAAGACAGAGCTGGCACTTGAAAATAAATATTTTTGAATTCAAGACCAGCTCTCTAAACATGACTGAATCCTTTGCTATATAAGGATAATGATGATGGACATCATGAAGGACAACAGCAGCAACAAATGATTTCAGTGTATCTTTGTAATTTCCCCAATACTGTTATGGAAACTAAGTACTGGAACCATATATAATTCCCATTGTCTTTTCTATGGTAGCCACAGTGAAGCTTAATTAGGGCTTGTTAAATATTGACTGAATTGTAAACTACTTGATTGTCTTGTATGAAGTAGTTACTTAATATGTGTTTGTGGAATGAAACTGAATTTATGTGCTTCTTTGTAATGAATTCTCAATAGCAGGAATGCCCTAAATCTGTTTATATAAGACTAAGCATGTGGGATATGGAATGTATATGGATTGTGATGATCCTGGACTTCTATTCCTTCCTTCTCCTTTTGCACAAAGTTCTATGACCAGCTCCAGTTCTTACTGATCTCATCCTTTTTTTGGTGATGCAATTGTGGTTAAGCTAGTGAGTGTTAAGTGTCTGAGAATGGATTTGAATTGGGGTCCTCCTGACTTTAGGTATGATACTCTGCCCACTGTACCATCTAGCTGCCCCTTTAGCTCTTGCTTCAGAAAAGATCTAGTGTTCATGCCTCCATGTGCCCAGTTCTTTCTTCCACAGAAGTTTTATATAGAATACCAAGTGATATTATGTGCTACATTAAGGGACATCTTCAAAGATTATCAGAGGATAAATGTGCATACCATATTGGGTACCTTTATGGTAAGTGCTCCTTATGAAAAATGAAAATTCATTAAAGTTATTGAATGAATCCCCTATCTCTTGCTTTGAAGATCATTGCCACAGCCAAGAAAAGAACAAGGTATCAGAGATTATATAAAATTTAGGCATCCTCTTGAGAAATTGCTATCTGGTCTGGGATATTCTAAAAAAGGGTAAATACCTCCCAAACTTAGTCAAATATAGAGAGGACACACTTTCTCTACCCCAGGCTTCCAATCTTGGTCTTAAACAGCACTGGTTTTAGAGTTAGACTTTGGTTCTTAGACCCATTTTTCATTTTTAATCCTGAGGAAGTCCTTTGACCTCAATGAGCCTCAGTTTTCTTATCAGAAAAATAGATATAGAATCACTCTTACTACCAAAGCCACATTGAAGAAAATTGTGTAAAATTTAAATATCTATAGAAATTAGATATCTTCCTGTTCTTATTGTAGTGATAATCATAACAACAATAATTATAGTTAAAATTGACGTTAGAAGCCACAGCAATAATATTTCAAATCAGCAGTAGTCCTGATTGATGCAACATTCATATAAGAATAACTTCCACACTGAATATGAGTTAAAATCATAGATTTCATACATATCTATGAATTTCTGGCAACTCTTAGTGAGGAAACACTCTACCAAAGCAGAGAAATAGTTCTCCGGAAACTTTCAGTCTTAAGAGATAAAAAGATTTACTCAAGCAGAACTGAACTCAGTACTCTTCTGATTCTAAGACTAGTGACTTTTTATCCACTATTCTATACTGACTCTTAGTTTTCATTTAAGAAAATTAAAATGAAATAAAAATAAGCACTAAATTATTAATTACCACTCTTTTGAAAAGCAATAGATTTGGGGACATCTAGGTGGTAAAGTAGATAAAAGTGAAGTAGATAGTCAAAATGACCTGAATTCAAATGAAGCCTCAGACACTTAGTAGCTGTGTGACTCTGGGCAAGTCACCTAACCCTAATTGATTTAAACAAAACCCAATGGTTTTGGAAGGTTTGTATTCCAATTTAGCTCCACCACTCTTGCTACTTGTTCATTTCTCCTTTCTTAGTTTTAATTTCTTTATCTGTTAAAAGACAATGTTATACTAGTTAACATTTAAGGTTTTTTTCTTTTCAATTCTTGGTCCTATGATATAACATCCATCACTAAAACAGAGTTGTGATGATGGAAGGAACTTCAAAGTATATCCAAGAGTATGTAGGCAGGACTCTGTACTACAATATACCCAATAAGTGGCTGTCCAGATGAGTCTATGATTTTACTGGTAAAAATGATCTCTCAGCGAAGAACTTCCTTGATCAGAGAAGGTTGGAACTTTCTCTTCAAATTATAGACTTAGAGTACTGAGGTTAGGTGACTTTGACATTTTCACAAAAGCATTAATTGTCAAAAGTGGGGACTTCAATGTGTGTCTTAGGGGGAGGCATCAAGGCCAATTTTCTATCCTTTACACTGCTACTTCAAAACATGGCAATTTTGAATTCAAAATGACATTTCAGATGTGATCTCAACTGTACAGACCATTATTTCCTTTATTTGAGTGATTTGTTCAGTTTTTTAGTAATGTCCAATTCTTAATGACAAAACCATTTGGGGTTTTCTTGGCAAAAATGCTACAGTAGTTTGCCATTTCCTTTTCCTGCTCATTTTACAGATGGAGAAACAGAGGCAAACAGGTTTCAGTGACTTGCCCAGGATCACACAACTAGTAACTGCTTGAGGCCAAATTTGAATTTAAGGAAGATGAACCTTCCCAACTCCAGGCCTGACACTATCCACTGTGCTTCCTAGTTGCCTTTAAATGAATAGTTTAATACTGAATTAGAGAGGGAGCATGGTATACTGGACAGAAATGTGGCTTGGGACTCCTGAAATCAAATCCTAAATTAAACACATATTGTTTTTATGAGTGTGGGCAAAACATTTAATCTCTCAAAGGCAGCTCTTCAAGACAATAAATTGCAGAAAAGGTGCTCTTTTGCTTTGGTAGAATGAATTTCTTCATTAGGAATGTCTTAATAGAATAAAAGTACGAGGCTAGCTTAAAAAACAAGAAGAGTGTATCTGTTTTTTGGAAAGCTATATAACCTTCTTCCCTAGCAGTTTCCTTCTATTGTTCACCTTGTTATTGTTTGTCCTTTGTTCTTGAAGAGGGCCTTGGTTTACAAGTGAATTAGATTGAGGGAGGGCTATGCAAAATCACTAGCCCCACTCTCTCCTCCACAACCATCCGCATCCAGAGGTAATATATAGATCAGGGAGACTGGAAATGCAGTGGGAGAAGTTCTTTTTAAATTGAGGTCTTTCCCAAGTCTCAATTTGATTGAGGCATATCTATTCAGTGACTTTTAAAGTTCAGTAAGAAAGCAAAGAAAGACTTCTTTCACCAATTCAAATGCCTTGTCATCATTCAGGGGTCTTTGCAATCTAGCATTCATGTTGAACTTTTAGTTTCATTAACCCTGAACACATACCTGTGTGGAAAGCATACAATTAACTAATACCAATTCTATCCAATATATTTGTTAGTGGGAAAGCCCAGTGAAAAAAGATTTGGGTGGCAGAATTGTATTTACTTATTTTTTAAAAGAAACTGAAGACTTACATTGATATCTTCCAAATCCAAAAAGTTTAGGGTGACTCCATTGCGTTCCCATATGATGGGTGGCCTGAGTGCCCCTTGGATGCCACAAGTTAATACTGTACTAAGTCCAACAGTCACTGTAGTAACAACGATCCTCTGCTCCTCAGGAAGACTAAGATGAACTATTTCTGCAGGAGAAACAGAAAAGAAAGTCATGGTTAAGATCAGTGTCAGGTCTTTTAGAAAAAAGTTAATTTGGATTCAAGAGCTGAACTGCCATTGTGATTGCCTGGAGTACAACTGAAGTAAGTGGTGATGTCGATTAAGAGTGAAGAATACATGGGGGATAAGGTCAAGGTATCTATTTAGACATCACTTCTTTCTAACCTTAGGAGACAGGTAAGTATTTGAACTTCAAATGTATGCTCTTGTTTATGACTCAGGCCCAGATTCTAAATAAGTTTATTTCATTCATTCATTCATTCATTCATTCACTCATTATTGATTCCAATAATAACTTTTAACATTTAAGTGTTTCTTGTAATCAGAAATTGTTCTAAAGGGATGGGAGCCATAAACAGGTCACATAAGATTTGGAAGCTGGAATTATGCAAACTATGGTCTAATCTTGATGTGCAAGGAGAAACTTTACTACATAAAACTGAAAGAGCAGTAATCCATTTCCCAATCCATAAACCTATTAAGAGATCCTCCTGCCTACATCCTGGATTATAAAATCTCTTGCCTTACCAAATTCAATGAGAAAGCTTATTTCATTTTTGAAATCACCTAGAAATATTGATGCGGGTGTAGCCCCTTTAAGATTCTTTTTCTGATCCCAAACCCCCTTTTGGACTGACCTTTGATTTACAAGATCTGGTCAAAACTACCCTTTTGTATTCCAAGGGGAAAGATCTGTAATTGAACTAATTTGGGCTGTACCCAGCCCCCATTCTAATGATTTGCTCAGGTTTCCCAACCCCTACCTGGTGGGTTCTGGCCCTCGAGGAATCCATAGGCCTCCACCCATAGGCCCCTTCAAGCAAATAAAAGAACCAAGCTGGAATCATCTCTTTGCAGAAGGTTGAAATATGCAAGCACCATGCTTTGCATCACAAACTCTCTGTCCACCACTTTTGGTGTATTTCTTCCTCTATCTAATACCTTTTACTAACCAGACTTTAACCTTACTTCCAAACCCTACAACAAACCTCTTTTTATCAATCTAGGTTTTCGTGCCTGTAAATTCATTTACAGGGGACTCTCGAGCCGCCACTAGAACTCATTTAACTTTGTATCCTTGTGCTGAATCCAAAGGAGTTGCAGGGGAGCTCCATTTGACTCCCTGTACCTCAAACTTGCCACTAGACCTCAATTAATCCTAATTTTATTTAGGTATCCCTTAGCTAGACCTCATCATTTGGTTCCCTGACCAAAATCCTCGAAAACTAGACATAATTTGGCTACCAATTGGAACCTTAAATCCAGAACTCTGGACAAGGTAAAAGACTTTTTTTCTTTTCCTATTTTGCAGTGGATATCCAAGCCTCTTCAAGCTTGGATCGTCTTTAGGACATAGGCTCGGGCAGGATTCTTTAGGAATTGCTGGGAATTGACAAAAGGTCTCTTTATCTCACTCTCTGTCTTTAGAGATGAGAGAGAAGCTGCAAGAAGTTACAAAACTAAAAGCTTTTACCTGTCCACATTCTAGACACACCTCTGCCTCTAAAATCCTTCCTTAGCAGATGCTGGGTTTGGAGAAGGCTGCTTCCAGAGAGACAAAAGACCTTCTTTTGCATCTTAAAGCATTTCTAATCCTTTTTTTCTTTCGCCAGAAAGCTGGCCCTTAGGTCTCTGAGAGAAAAAGTCTCTTTTTCACCCTCCCCCCACCACTTGTCTGTTCTGAGGACCCCACCCTTCTTGGGAATCCCAGGCCACCACTCATTTTTGAGTTGTTCTGGGGGAGAAATATGTGCTTGA
The DNA here is from genome assembly GCF_048593235.1 of Sminthopsis crassicaudata. NCBI lineage: Eukaryota > Metazoa > Chordata > Mammalia > Dasyuromorphia > Dasyuridae > Sminthopsis > Sminthopsis crassicaudata. The sequence goes on along the minus strand of NC_133618.1, from coordinate 361,729,321 downwards.
GCCCCTCTCGCACCCAACTGTAATGGTCCGGCTGTGGCCACTGAGGAGAAAGGTCACTGAATTGGGGTGTGCTTGGAGATATGTCTCTGCCCGGCTGCTACTCCCTCCTGGACAGGGATAAGTGGTCTCCCTTTCAGGTCTTGCTCTCCCAGCTAGATTTGGGGGACTTGGACGAGCTACCCCACTCTCAAGTTCCAGCATGAAATCAGCAGAGAAGCCCTCGGTATTCAGGATGCAATGCACCGGGTATGGATCCCCCATACTTTCTCCCCTACCCTCGCTCTGGCCTTTCCTCCGCCTCCCCCAAGGAGGGGATTACAGAACTCAAGGCCTTTTTCAGACCTCTCCCATATGGCTTAGCAACTTGCCATTTAAATGCTCCCATTCTGTCCCCTTCTTGGGGTACAGTGGGGAGATTGGGGACTCAATCTTTTCAAGGTTTCCTATTGACTTTTAAAATGGTACTTTGCTGCCTGCTCCTGGAGAGATAAATAGCCTAACTATCTCCTGGAACTCGGCTATGTCTCTCACTCTCCTATTTTTCTCAATTGGCATTCTATGCCCCCTGCCAACAATTAAAGGTTCTTTTTTTAAGTCAACCCTGGCCAAGTTTTAGCTTAAAAGAGACCTTTGTAATGTTGGCTGGGGAATAAAATTCCTAATCAAGGCAAATTAAACCTTTAGGAAAGAAGTCTGTCTTTCCTGTTGTCTTTTTCTCAAGCTCTCTTTAGATTTCTCTGTTCTATACCTGGTCCCTGCTACCTCAGCAGTCCAGGGGCCTATAGAATATGAATGCTGTCTAGAGTTGGCGAGGAGCTAATAGAGAATACATCTCTCGCTACCCTGCCCTGTTCAGTGGCCCTCTCACGAGGTTTTCACTGAAGCAAGCCCTACATAGAACCTTTCTATGGCGGGGGGCAGTTCAAAACCCCCGGGAAATAGTGGCCTTGAACTGCGGGGAGCTAGAAAGCTCTGAGGATCGCTTGGCTCAGGATGCCGGGTGCAAAAGAATTCCTGTTTTTGGACAAATAGTTCTCCTGTTCAGAGATAGGGGAGCATTTGTGGAAACTGACAAAAGTGTCGGATCAGGTTGAGCTATAGAAATGGAAAGTTTTCGGGCTTATGGGTCAGCTTCCCTCCTCCATGCCTAGAGATTCTCCTTTAAGATGCAGAGACACATTGGGTTTGAGAAAAGTGCCTCAATTCTACACCTGTACTCCTAATAGATTAGCTGAATTCCAATCCCTCTCCACCCACCAACTCTCGGGCAAGTCCATTCTTAAAAGCATTTCTTTTCTCTTTCAAACTCTGGGACTGATCTTTTTGAAGAGGTTGGGAAAGAACAATGAAATTCAAACTTAAGCCTGAGCTGAGCCATAAAAGCTGTCTGGACAGATAAAGAGAATGCTAATTGCTGTTAGGCAAACACTCCGGCTGAAAGAAAAAAAAAACAAACAAACAACTGTTTGGTTTGATTCAGGTTTATTTGTTAACCTGAGTTATACTTTAAATCCATCCCTGTTAGATATGTATGAGTTTTTTGGAGTTTTGAGTTATTCACTATATAGTGTGAATCTTATAGGTTTTGAAGGAAAAAGGAATGCAGGTTTGCATTAAGGAATGAGAAGGTATTGGAAAGATATTTGGGAATAGGAGGAAGAGGTGGGGGAAGGAGAAATGGTATTCTTTGTCTTCAAAGGCAAAGATTCAACTCACCCATCTCCCCACTGCTTTCTGCTCTTTTAGCAGTGGAACCTCTAGGAAAGTTGTTGAAGATTGTTTAAGGTATGTTGCAAGAAGGAAAGAGGAAAGTTTTTAATGGAAGGATGGGAAAAAAAAAGGGTGGGGAACTTGTTTTTCAAGGGTGCAATTTAGCTCGACTTTCCTGTCCCCCTCCACCTATTTGGAGGTGGAGTGGAAGGAAAGGCAGCCACGTGGAATCCCGTTCCCCAAATTGAGCCTGATATAAACCTTTTTTACAGCTCTTAGCTGGAAAGAAGCACTCTATTTAAAGAGACTGGCCTACTTTTAATTGATTGAATATTTGTTTCTTTACACATAAGGGTTTTATTGTTTGAAGAATATGGTCATAAATGTGATCCATACTAAAAGTTTAATTGCTATTTTAAGAACTTCTTGAATTCTTGTATGTGGTATTTGGACATTCTGTGTAAGTTTAAAGATTATATTGGGTCATCCTGAGATTATTTAAAGAACCTCTAAAATAATAATTCTTTTTCTTTGTCCTTTTGAAAATGTTCTGTTAAGGACAATATGCAATTTGGGATATTTTTCTATGTAATGGGTATTTTAAAAGCAAACTGATTTGCATGAATAATGTTCACTTATTAAACATCTACTTGGAAATGATAATTGTTTAAGTTGTGAACTTATTGGGACAAATTCCTTACTGTTATCAATATAAGGTTATGATAAATATTTGTTTAGAATTTATCAGAAATCTGATTGATTAATGGAATCTATTGGAGAAAAAATTTTCTTGAGCTTATAATTAATTAGTTAATGCTTTTTGGGAGTTTCAAAGCTCCACCCTCTAACAGTTAGTGGGACAATTGATTGGAAGTTGAGTTTTAACTGCTCATGTTATAGTTATTTATCATTGTATCCTAAATGCTTGGGCAAATAAGTATTTAGCCTGGTCATCTGTCTGTTACTGTTACAAAACACAAATATTTTGTTTTAAGGTTTTTAAATGATAAGAGGACAATTAACAGAGGTCTGTGAGACCTAATTGCTTGACCTACAGCCATTTGCTGGGCCTGTAAAGCAAATCATTTCTTTACATAGGAAGCTGCTGGCCAATCTATTTTGGCCTCTTCACATTTTGCAGCAGTCCTGTGGACCAGTCTTTCTATCTCAGGCTGTTCTAACCTTTATTTGTTAGATTTATGTTTTTGCTCTAGATTTTGGCCAAATTACAGATATTGACTTGCTTCTGAGACCTAGATCAGCTTTGATTGTTAGCACAGCAGACCCACCCCATGGAAAGATTTGGGATGGGAGTTGTTAAAACTGTAACTATTGCTGTTATCCTAAGACAGTGGGGGAGATTAGCTTTGGCTTTCTCAGCATTTTCTCCTACTTCTCTTTAATAGATGGGCCATTAGCATTCTACTAGCAGCTCACAGAGGGGATCTGATATATTTCCCCCTTTCCAAATGTCACCATCTCCACCCTGTATGACACCCCACTTTTAATCTGCTCCCTAGATCTGTTTTTTCTAGGCTTCAAACTTTGGATTCTCAACTGCCCTTCAGTCTGGAGAAGATGGGACGACTGATTGGGATGACTGACTGGGACAGACACCCCTTAGAAGTCCTGCTGCCATCCCCCGCACCTCACACCTCATCAATACCTCATTTGAATTTCCCTGGGCATTGAAGTAAGTGTAAAAATGACAGAGGTTTACAGAAATAAGGCTTGTGTATCAACAAGTGTTAACTGTGAAATCAGGAAATTATGAATCAGCTCAGGACAACTGGGGGAACTATAGTCCACAGGGACATATGAGGCCCAGTTCTCTGTCATTCAGAGGGCAGTACTCTGCTACTGTCTATTATTCAATTAACCTCATTGGTGGGAAAATATGAATAAATTAGAGCATGTTTTGTTCTTGCCTCTTAAATAAACTTATATATTATTGTTTTACAGTTATTTGTGTTTGTGTCTTATTTTGCTAATATATTACAAGTTCCATGAGGAGAGGAACCCTTACTTATCTAAAGTTTATTCCTCTGCTGGTGCCTATCATAATATCCTGGTGTGGACTTAAGAGATAAATGAGAAATTAAACTTAATTTACTGAGTCATAATCCAGGATGTAGAACAATCAGATAATCAGCTGAAAATTTTGTAGATAAAATGAATGAATGAAAAAAAATAGTTTCTGTGTTAACCTTGACAAGTTTCTCTACCTTTTTTCCCTTAAGGAAATACTGCTGGAAGGGGATAAACAAGAGTCCCACATTTCTTGAGAGAGTATTTCAATATTTCTGGGCCTTTCCAAAGAATCAGTTGGATGATTTTCCCCAGAATATAAATCATTCAATCATTTTTTTCATTGAGTGAAAATTAATTATCTATTATATATTAGCTGAGATGAACCATGTATATAGCTGAATAAGTGTGTTTGTGTATTTTTAATATATACTATTTTATTCTTCCCCCAATTACATGTTAAAACAATTTTTAAAGATTTTTCTTTTTTTAAAGTTTAGATCCCTCCCTATCCTTCCCTTCTCCTTCTCTTCCCTAAACCCTGAGATGGTAAACAATCGGATATAGGTTACATAATGGATTTAAATTTTTTTAAATTTAAATTTTATTTTTTAAAAATTTTATAATTATAACTTTTTTTGACAGTACATATGAATGGGTAATTTTTTACAACATTACCCTTTGCACTCACTTCTGTTCCAATTTTTCCCTTCCTTCCCTCCACCCCTTCCCTTAGATAGCAAGCATGTATTTAAATTTAACACTTAAAAAAATACAAGATAACCACATATGATGCAATTACATTCTAAGTAACTAGCCAAAGGATCAGTATTAAAGTCTGTAATTTTTTATGGGAATTTTAGAGAAAAGAGAGATATCTGTGACCTGGAATTGCCAAGGAAGGCTCATGGAAGAGATGAGCATTAAAGGAAACATCTATTTCTTCTTAAACTCTAACTTAAGGAGGCAAAAAGGCATTTTCCCTTTTCTATCGGTGATGCTGTTAGTATAGAAATCAGAATATAAAATCACAGGTTAATGTAAAGAGGGAAGAGTCTGAATCCTATAGGATTAGAAGCCAGTAGTTAAAAGCTTTTTGCCTTCAGTTGACTCTTCTTAAATATCACAGTTGGATAGAAGAAGAGCTTACTTCAGGGTTAGATTTCTGCTCTTTTGATCCTAATTTGTAATATAGAAGAATTGGACTAGACTTCTAAAAGCCCTTCTTGTTCTAAAGTTTATGCTCCTACATGTTCAAGGGACTCTGAATAGATCAACTTGGTTGAAGGACAAGGAGTGCAATAGATTGGAAGAGAAAAGATTACAGAGTTAGAGGTCTTACTAAGGTGACTACAAATGGAAGGCTAATAAATTAGGACAATCATTTGAGATAAGAGGTGATAGGAGAATCTTTCAAGGACAGTATTGGGAGTACCCATCTAGGAACTTGTAAAACCAGCCTGATAGAAAGAAAGACATTAAATAAGGACTGCCTTCAATGGGTTCTTCCTAAAAAGTGGGAGGCCTGTACATTTCTGCTTATTTGTAATCATTCATTTTTAAAGCTTGGAATATATTTCTGATAATTTGCATGTAAGAAATTTTATTTTATGTAGGAAAAGATGCCAAATGTAAAGGCATGAATACTGAAGGAATGAACAGAATTCTATTTCTGCTAGCTGTATAAATATTAGTCAAAAAGTAAACAATGGAATCACTTAATGTTTAATTAAATGAATATTTTATTGAATGCATTCCTATCAAAATTCCCAGAGACCTTTTAAAATTCTAAAGGGATTTATATTAACAAAATTATTTCCTTCTCCATGTCCCCAAATATTTATCATTAAATAACCAAGTTCTATATCCCCAAACAGTAGGAAGATATGGGCTTACAGACTGGCTAGAAAGATTACACTGAGAAGATGGGAAATAAAACCACTTTGAAATGCTTAATCTCTGGTGAGAATGTGTAATTGGAAACTTCCTCTGGAGACTGTAGAATTTAGAGCATTAAATCTCTTGCGGGTCAGCCACAGGGGCCTTCCCAACCCCAGTGATAAAGTGCTAACATTGATGAAGAGAAAGAATAACTAGAAACAAGTAGAGAGGACATATACAAGATCAAATCTTGTTGTCATTATCCAAGTCACAAATAAAAATTGTCAAGGGCATTCAAGACTGACAATGATCTGAGCCACTGATTCGTATTTCCTAGGTCTGTTAGGAAAAGCCTTTACTTGCAATTTAAAGCAAAAACATTTAAAAGATGGTGACTGATATGGCTGGAGGTGGCCAGGACAGCTGATGACCTCATCAGAATTGGGACTGAAGAAAGTCCTTGGGAGAGGGATGACAAAGAGGAGGCACTAAGAGTAGCCACCTGGGAGTAAGCAAGGAAGCAGGGTTCTGCTACCTACCACAGGTGAGTGGAGGACCATAAGCCTAGATACTGTGTTCTACAGTCCAACATTGTGGAAGAAATGCCTGACTCTGGCTATGACTGAGTTTGATGGTGGAACCAAATGGGAAGATAAACAGCCTTGGTGAGACTGATTTGCTGAGTTTCCAGTTCAGTGATAAAACTTGGCTAGAATACAACTGAGATTTGTCAGTAGTGGGCTATTCAGAAAGAAATAGGTAGCTGAGAAAGATCAAGGCCAAGTTCCTTGTTTATTGTCAAGTAGGACTGAATCACAAGAACTATTGTAAAATATAAACTTAATATTAATATCACCTCATTACACAGCTTTTATCAGTACTCGTCAGTAAATCCTTTTTTGGCAGGGTTCCTCACCACCCTAATATGGATGAAGCTGATTTTTTCCCTAAATGATGACAAAATTATACTGCAAGTGGATTGGCCAAGGGTGAAAGTTCATTGAAGTTTCCTGATAGCTTCTGGCCATGCTGATGTAGCTTTAAGGTTACTACAAAGCATTAGAAGATATACAAAAGGAGTCATGTTAAAGTCACCAGACCCCTTTTGATCCTAGGTGAAGAAGGATGGGGTAGGGAGAATCTAAGAGAGGGAGTAAACTGCTGAATAATCTGAGAGAACCTCAATTTGTACTAAAATTGGTTATCAAAGGCTCTATTTAGACTTGCACCTAACACTTTTTAAAATAGGAGGAGTGAAATACTTAGGGTATTAAGGAGAGGGGTGAAAAGGCAAAGAAAGAACTACACCTTTAATTATTTGCATATTAAACCAGGAAATAGAAGGGAGGCTATACCAGTTAGGAACTAGTAAAGCATATCGGACAGTAAGGTTCTGGAATTATTCTTGTTTAGAGGAAACTGGAATCAGATATTATTCTATCCTCCCCAAATCTCTGGAGGAATTTGTGGTGGGGGACAATGGGTGGGCCTAGATGACTTCAAAGATCCTTTTTAGTTAAAGTCATCTAAGATCCTAATCCTTTGTGAATGTAAAATATCATAGGAAGGTAAGACCTTATTATTTTAGTATTATCAGTAAAAAGTCTCATACTGTACTGAATAGATGAAGGGCATTCCACACTCTCTTCTAACTTCACATCATTGAATTACCTTCCTCTAGAAGGTCTTAGCACCATAATTTTGACCAATCCTATGTAAAGTAAATAAACCAAATAAAAACCAAAATAAAACTAGAACAATGCAAGGACTTATGGTAAAGACAAGTCTCTCCTCAATAACCCCAGAGTTAATCAGCAATACACAAAGCTCCTCATTGCAATTGTGTCAGGTCCTCTGCAGTTGGGGAGCATATGGACAATTCACTGTGAGTTAGGTCTGTGATTATTTGTGCATTTAACTCAGCCTCTGCTTACAGAGCAGCAGGGCTCAAGACAGTTGTGCTACCCATTCAGAGAGGCAACCCACTCCAGGGGAGAAGGGTGAGGCTTGGAGTAGCTCCACCTGCCCAGAGTAACAGACAGGGCTGCAGAAAGGATCAGATTTCCTAGCAGATTATGCATTTAGACCAAGGCAGGCAAACCCCAAACTTTTAGAGGCCTGATACCAAACTGCAAGGTCCTTTTAAGTATGCTGAAATACTAATTAAGGACCTGGGGATAACAGGAGTGGAGAAACAGATCAGAGAGACTGCCAGTCCCAGGACAGGTGTCTGATTTCTGGTTGTTTCTAAAAAATAATCCCCCAAACTGAGTTTGCAAGGCAATTCCAAAAGAATAAGGGATTTCAAAGTTAAAGCATAACCAGCAAATCATAGTCCAGTAAATTTAAGCAAGGAGTGAAAAATGAAAAGGACTGTTTAAAGGATTTCCAATGAAATCTGAACTAGTAAGATAGGGGGAGGGGCAGAAGTGCCTAAGAAAATATAACCAGTTTCCCCAATTTCCTATGTCTTCCTTCCTTTTTTTCTTACACAAAGTTATCAAATAACCATTCCACATATAAATCCCAAGAGTGAATCAAAATTCCTCTACATATATATATATATATATATGTAAAACAGACTAAAAATCCCTCAAACATTCCATCCCAAGTCTTAAACACAGTAATACAGGTAAAATTTTAACAATAATTCAACCACTTTCCCCCTCTCCTATATCAGTCCAAATTACATTGAGAGCAGGGGTGATGGTTTTCTCAAAAACTGTTTTCTGCTGAAGATGGGCTGAGATGCTCACTCCAGGGAGGGGGATGGGTGTGGTGTGGCTGACAATTGTGATTGCTGACAATCAAACCTTGATCTAGGTTTTTAACTTAAAATCTAATCAATTACAACTTTAAATTCTCAATAATACAAAACTTTTTCCTATCATATTTCAAATAATGAAACAGCATAGTTTTTCTTTCTCTCCCTCTGGCCCCACATGGCCATTATTCCCAATGAACTTCTTCTAAGCTCCAATTTGGAGAAAAGTCTGATCCTTTTATGCTATATAGTTTACCTAATTAGAGGCACATGACCCTGTTCAGGCAAGTTAACAGAACTTCCTTAACAAGCTAGTTCTTTTAAGATCTTATACTTAAAGATAACTAAGTCTAGCCTGCATAGACAACAGTAAAATTATTTCCCACAATTTTAAAACTACCCAAAATAATACTAACAACAAATCTGGCATGTAAAGGCAGTAGTAAAATTATTTCACACAACTTTAGAATCATCCTAAAATTCATAATCAAATGTTTTCTCCAGCTGGAGTTCAGAATTATACTAAAAATTCCCAAAAATTTTGATCATTATTCTTAAACTTAACAGAGCTCTTAAATTAACAAAACAGACAAATTGCACAGAAGACAGAACACACATATAGACTGCGCAGTCAAAACATTTAACACAGATCAGGGACTGGAAAGAATATCCCGGAGGAAAGTTGTCAACTCCAGAGTCTTCCCTCCCATAATCCAAATGGAGCTTTTTTTTTTTTAGCCTGATGGCATCTTTAAAAAAGATATATATATATATATGTATATCCAGATTTATACTCTGGAATGCCCAGAGTTGTGCCAACTGGCACACAGATATGTCATAGACACCCAGATAGGGTCCCCTGCTAGCATACAGACAGAATAGATCAAGTCTTAAGACTTAGCCAGATGGTACCCCAAAAAGTACCCAGACAGGCTTACTCTCTTGTGGCTAAAATGGGGGTGTCTACCATCAGGCTATTGTGGCTGGAAACTGTTCTCTTTCCTGGAGGCTCTGGGAAAAAAATCCAGGGGGCCTGGCCTCTCCAGGCCAAGAATTCAGATGCACAGCCACCCTGAGGCCCAAGGCAGAGACCATAAAGTCTCTTATCTCTAATCCTGCTCATTTGCTAACATCTTGCTGGGGAGCCTCCAAAATGTAATGCCAGAGAAAGATAGAGATTAGAGAGTATTTAATAATTTATTAAATAGAGATTTACTAGGACCAAATGGATCCATGGTTTGGTCCCAGGGCTGAATGAGATTATTGTCTCAAAGAATCCAGCCCTGAATGTCCGATAAGATTCTTTGCCATTTTTGAATATGGGTTATATGATGAGGAAGGAGGAATATATTAAGGAGGAACATGCAATAGGTGGACCAGGAAGTTTGTTAACTTTGTCATCCCTTGCCAATGGGGTGATGAGGGAGGGATCTTGTGCTTCAGGATAGGAAATGAAAAGTTCATTCTCCTTTCTGTAAGTCAGGATCTGCTGAGGGACTGCCCTTGGGTGGATCAAGAACCATAAATAAATCAACTTACTTCATTCACTCCAGAGTCCTTCTTTGTAGCATATTTCTAATAATTCTTACAGTAGATTTAGAGAAAGGAGGATAAACAAAAATTTAGATGGATAGATAGATAAGGCTTTTGTTCCCCATTATTCTATGCAAACTTTACTCTTCCTCTTGTTAAGTTCACTAACTTCTTCTCCATTGCATTTATAACTTTAAATGATCATCTCATCTAATCTTTCTAAGCCTCAGAGCCCAGAGAGAGAACTTCAGTTCCCTCAACTGAAAAATAAAAACTAGATTACCTATATGGGTCATTTCAGCTCCAAAATCTCTGTTTAATATTTTTAATTTTTAATATTCTACACTGTTGGTCACCCTCTTCTTGAAATACTGTTTTTGCTTTGAAGACACTATATTCCCTAATTTATCCTTCTCTGAATGTTCCTATTTTACTTACTCTTTCTGCAGTCTCTTTGTAACAGTATCAAATCATTTTTTAATTTTCTATTAATCTATAGATATATGAAGAGTGTTTGGAAATCTCTTGTTTTCAGACCTGACTTCTGTTCAAAGGAACTGTTCTGTTTAATCCCCAGGTATCAGTGTTAGCTTCCACCATGATCCTATTTAAAGGCAAAGAATCTGAGAGTGGGAAATTTCACTGCCTGCAGTAGGGCAGGTGTAGGTATGATCCCTGATGAACAGAAGGGCCTGGAATCTGCCCCATTTTCTATGGTTCTCAGAGAATGGATGATCATTTGTCTTCTAACTCTACCTCTGAAGTTTAACTCTGTAGTGAAGAGGCCAACTTATTATTAAGAGTTTTGTGAATTATCTTGGATTTTCCCAGGCAGAAAACAGTACCAGAGCCAACATCTCTGCAAACTCTTCTCTCTCAATTGCTTTGTTTCTTTATTACTAACTGCATAACATTGGAATAATGAAGTCAACAACCATTGCAATAGACAAAACAAGCTTAGCTGCATCAAGTATTTATTCTTGGCTTACAATCAGTGAAAGGAATAAATAATACCTAATAGTTATGAAACAATGCATAAAGAAATCTGCTGCTGAGGGGTAGAGGAGGCAACACACAAGTTCTTCAGAATTAGAAAGAAAATAAACTACTTTGAACATAAGACTTTTTGGAAATGTTTGGTGAGTCCTACTGAGATGAAAAAACAGTTCAATACTCAGGGTCACTTATCACATAAAGATGAAGTAAATTTGGCATTAGGATTTAGGCATGAAGAATGAAACTGAAGACCCAAGAGTTTATGAAAGTTAGTGCTCTTCTCAGCCTTAGCTGTCCACTTGCCAGCAGAGGACACAAATAGATGCTCAATATGAATAGCCCATTCAGGAGGAGGGTAGAGAGGTGGCACAGTGGATAGAGCTCCAGGAGTAAGGAAAACTTTTTTTCCTAAGTTCAGATATGACCTCAGATTTACTAGCTATGTACTTGGACAAATCATTAAACCTGTATGTCTCAGTTTCATCATTTGTAAAATGAACTGGAGAAGGAAATGGCAAACAATTCCAGTACCTTTGTCAAAAAAAAAAAAAAAAACAAAACAAACAAATAAGATCATAAAGAATCAAATACAACTGAATAATAACAAAATTTTGGGAGGAATCATATCAGAAGTAATACTGTAATTCCATCTTCATGTCTGTCTCACCATCAGCCCTTTATAATAACTCTGCTGTTTTAGATCCTTTCTTATGACCATTTTCTGTCTTGCTGTGAAACTCAAGGCCTAACTGCTTTGTGCAATGTAGATTGTACCTTTAATTATCTGCCAAACATATTAAACTGGAATTGCAACAGAGAATGCACAGAATCCTCGCCCTTATATCCTTCAACTTCTTTGCTAAAAAAACAAAACAAAAAACAAAAAACTGTCCAAAATCAAATTGATTAGCACCCTCAGATCAAAATTTTTAATGTATTATAATGAATGTCACATTTCTGCTCAAAACATGCAGAAGTTCTCCATTCCCCATTCACTCATATATCTATTAGATAATTTATCATTTCTCTGCTTGACATTTAAGATACACTACAATCTGTTCTTATTGTGCATGTGTAATTTTATCTTCTTTTTCTCATATTTTACCTCTAATTCTGGGGAGGGTTCTTATACTGTCAATGACAACTCTCTACCTTCCCCCTAATTATGCTCAGACAATTTAGTTCACCTGGCTAGAATATTGTCTCTCCTCCTTTCTAAGTGTCTGAATGCTTTATATCCATTAAAGTTTAGCTCCAGGAATTATATAAGTTTTTGTCTTTTTGGGGCACAGCACCTTTCATAAAATTACACAAATTTTCTTATAATAGAGTGAAAAGCAATAGAAGAAAAACAGAATTGGGCACCAATTGTGCTTGCCATCCTCTGGTCCAAAAATCCATCTTTCTGTCAAAGATTTGACATTCTAAGACTAAAAACAGGAAGAAAAATACTAGGAGTTGGCTTGTGATTCAATGATGAGAGTGATTGGGAAGGAAATTTAATTCAAATTCTAGCTGCTTCTCTACAAACATGTCACTTTTGGGGAGGCAATTGTAGAAGGATTACAAAATTAAGTATTTTAGTTCTCTTTCAGAGCAAGAAGAAAACTTTATAGGAGGCTTACACAATATGTGTATTTGATGCACCAGGGTATCTTAATAACCTGCTACCACCATTGCTATTCCCACACTAGGAATGGAGGAAGGGACTCAAGACTTAGAATTTGATTGAGTGATGAGAACAAGAATCAATTGCCTTCGTTAGTAAACATCTTGGTTCTGAGAGGGATGAATGAGTCATTTAGCAACTTGACATCCATATTTTAGCCATAGTATTTAGAGATGGAAGGGATATTAATATCCATCTAGTCCAATGCCCTCTATTTATAGAAAAGGAAACTATAGACCAACAAGAAATGAATTGCTCCAGTCCATATACTCTGTCAATAGAAGAAGCAAGATTGAAATGTAAGTATATGTAAATAATGGAAAGTGAAACTCTACAGGGTAGAACTTACCATCCTGATAAAAGGCAATTCTCTATAAAATCCTTTTTTGTACTCATCAAATGCATTCATAACATCAAAATGAAAAGGAACATAGTTTGTCGCTTGGAAAGTTTTGTGTATGCAAACTTCTTACTCTTCATTCTTCATCTCTAAGTCCTGTGATAAGTTTGTGAGAAGAATCCCTGATGTCCTCTTTATAGCATCATAATTTTTGGTTATCTAAATAGTTATAACAGTGATGGATCATAAAAGCTTGTAGGTCTTTCAATCATCAGAGAGGTGAGAAAACTGAGGCCTAGAAAAAGAGGAAAGCACTTTGTTCAAGGGCATGTGGTTATTTAATGCAAGTATTGGGAGGAGAATTCAAGTCTTCCAATTGCCAGTATACGGCTTTAGCAAAATGTGTTATTTAAAAGTGGTAAATAAGTGATATATCCCAAACTCAACTTCTCCCATTATACTTGCCCCCAAATATATTGAGGATTCACATAGGAGTCAATAAAGTAAAAACTTACTAAATGCTATTTGTGTGCAGAGGAGAAAGATATAACAAATTTAGATATGAAATGGTTTATATCCAATCTTTATTGGAAGAATAAAATGCCTTTATCATTTATAGACTAGTAAGGGGTTAAGGTAAGTATTATATAATGTTTTAGGATAACAGAATCAAAGGTTTTGAGGGAGGAGGAATCTAAAAGATCATCTAGTGAAACCTGAGGTGCAAAGAAGTTAAGTGACTGGAGTAAGGTCACATAAGGATCAAGTAAGAGAGAGATATGATTTAAACTGATGTCTTTTGATTCCAAATCCAATACTTGATGCAGTGTAAGTTCTGAGAAGAAGGATGCTGGGGTACATAGCATTAGAAATGATTCCAAGAGATGGGATGCTCTTTGTGGATGTACCTTCACAACAAACATAGGTATATCATGGATTATATCATTGTAAGGACAAGAGATGGGCAGGATGTAAGAATGATGAAGGCAATGTGTGGCACTGAGTGATGGACCAATCATAGACTTATCCTTTTCAAGCTAAACATTCACATTCAACAAAATAAATGACAATGTTAACAAAGTAACACTTCTCCCTGCCTGACTAAATGCTTGCTAACTTGGAAGGAAAGTGAGCAAAAAAGGAGTGGGCAACTTTCAGAGACTTGGTGTACAGCATCACATTTACTCATCTGTACCAGAACACTCATAAACATCAAAAGTAGATAATGGGGGCAGTGAGGTGGCGCAGTGGATAGAGCACCAACCCTGAATTCAAGTTCAAATCTGGTCTCAGACACTTAACACTTCCTAGCTGTGTGACCCTGGGAAAGTCACTTAACCCCAGCCTCAGAAAAGGAAAAATGTAGATGATGAAAATGATGGGAAGCTATTAACTGAAAAACAAGAACTCCACAGAGTTTACCAGCAGGATAGTTTATCTTTAAGAAGGCAGCATTGAATTCCATCAAAAGCAAAGTGTAAATGAAGCTTAAAGAAATGCAAGTTTTTCACTTTCATTAAAATGTCTTATGAATTTTCTGAAAATTACTTGGCAAGATAAAAGAACTGCCAGCTTTCAAACTCTACTGAAGGGAGTATAACTCCAGTGGTCTAGTCATGTTTTCAGTCAAAAGTATGTTTGCCTAAAAGACTATTTTACAGAACTCATAAAAAGGCGAGCATTGACAGAAAGGTCAGTAGAAGTGATACAAGGACACTCTCAAGGAATCTGTAAAGAACTTTGTAATCAATTGTGAGCCACGGGAGACTGTATCACAGAACTGCAAAGTATGTTGTGCCAGCATCAAAGAAAGATTTTGTGCTCTATAAACAAAATAAAATAACAATAGCTCAAAAGAAATGTGAGATGTGAAAATTTACAGACATTTACAATCCATATTCATGTGGACTGTTTGTGCTCCACTTTTCCGATCTTGTATTAATCTGATCAGTTAGACATACTGTACTTGGATCCCTTTGATTTTGAAGCACAAAGGAAATAACTAAGAGATGAGTTAAGACTATAGTAAGTGAAGAGGGAGAAGATTGAAGACATTTAAAAAACATGTAAACAAAAATAAGAAAGCAGCATGGGGAGACTGAGGTTATATGATGTGTCCATAGTCACATGGTTACTAAGCAATGAAATCTGGAATTAAATTTATTTCCTGACTTTATATTCCACATTCTTCTGATACAACAATGATACTTATTCTGTCATCATCCCTATGTAGTTTATGCAATGGACTAATGATTTCATTCTTTCAAAATGCAAAGGTCTGTTCATAGTAGGGGTGAAATTTAATTGAACTGATGAATATGAATTAAGGAACCATAATGAAGGAATGCTATCTCTTTCCAAACAGTTCCTGTGAAGGCATAACCTGAACCCTAGGCAGAAAAGCAGCATTTCCCCAAAGGATTAAGAGTTTATGAGCTGAAAGCATCTGAGGAGAATAAAGTATGTTTCCTTTGCAGTCAACAGCACAAACCAAAGCCTAAATGGTTATTATCTCAAGCAGTGGCCATTGTAAACACTCATTTTCTTGTTGTATTCTCCTTGGGACACTCAAGTTTCAACACATCTTCCCATAGTGGGGAGTGCAATCTTTCCAGAAATGTTCCCCAACCCAGCATTGATCTGACTCTACTTTAAATGGTCAATAAATGATTTCAGAGTAAATTAATTCTCCGGAATTTTATAACATTTTGAGGGAGCCGGGGAAGGGATTATTACTTCCATTTGAGAGAAGTGGTATAATCTTCAGGGAGGTAGAGTTCACATAGTGAAACACTGCCAGACAGACAAGAATATTTTTAATCTCAGTTCAGTGAAGAAATTATAGTCATTAGACTCTGATACTGAATTCTGATATTTAATAGAGGTTCAGTGGAAAGCTCAATGTCTAGTCTAATGAGCTAGTAGCTAGTCAATAGCTAGTAAGTATTTAAGGTTGGATTGAAACTCAGGTCTTCCTGATTCCAAACATGATCTATCCACTGTCTAGCTAGCTGTCTGAAGGACCTCAGTTCAAATCTAACCTTAGATACTTTTTAGCTGTGTGACCCTGGGCCTCAGTTTCTTCATCTGTAAAATGAACTGGAGAAGAAAATGGGAAACCATTTCAGTACCTATATCAAGAAAACTTCAAATGGGATCACAAAAAGTTGGACATGACTAAAATTACTGAATACCAACAAGTCAGTATTTTGCCTATTCATGTCCTTTCCCTGGCAGCTACATTAATTGCTTCATATAGTAGCTAATTCATTCTTGCAGAGATAAGGGAAAACCAGAACCAAAGAGAAACTTCGTTAATCATTTAACCTTCTCTTCCCCATCCTCCATGAGTTCTTTTAGTAGTTCCAAGTTCCAGATGCAAGTACTCCTTTCTGTCTCCAGGTGTAGATACCTTCTTCTCAGTGCTACCCCAATATGATGGACCCTAAATAAGACTACCTTCTTTCCCTTTCTAGCTCAAGTGATCCCTAGAACTCACAGATGGAGAGAAGGGGAGAGGGATGAGAGAGGTCATGAGGGTACTACACAAATAACAACTCAGTAAAACTAGAACATGTAAATACTGGTAACAAACATTCCTCAAAATAACTTTGTGAAATAGGGAGTCCAGGTTTTATTAATCCCATTTTTGAATGTGAGGAGACTAATGTGGGTTGTGGTCCCTTTAAGAAACTAGTCCTTTCAGATTGATTTATTCCTTTCTGATTCCTAGCCCCTCCTAGCTAATGCATTAACAATTCAAAGGTAAATTTTGAATCAAAGGTTCACAAATCCTGGTCAAAAGCATCCCTTTGAATTACAATAGATCTGGACTCTCCCTGCCCCCTTTGGATCTGAGGCAACTTGGGACTTCACCTACAGATCCCTCTAGCTAAATCTCTCATTATAAAACAGCCAAGCTGGAGTCCTCTCTTTGCAGAGGGTCCTAACATGGTAGCCTTACACCTGGCATGCCAAGGATCTCTGCCCACTGGAACAATTTCCGGTGCCCTTTTCTCTTTACCTAACACCTTTTACTAACTAGACTTTAACTTTACTTCCAAACCCCATAATAAACTTCTTTTATCAATCTAGGTTTTCGGGTCTGTAACTTCCTTTACAGGGGACTCTGCACCGCCACTAGACCTCAGTTAACTCTGTATCCTTGCGCCGAATCCAAAGGGGTTGCAAGGGAGCTCTATTTGACTCCCTGTACCTTGACCCTGCCACTAGACCTCAATTTAACCCTAATTTCATTTAAGTACCCCAATTCTAAACTTCATCAGAGACCAAAGTGTATAAAGTTTGTATATAGTTCTATAAAATCCAACACTATTCACTAGAACATACCACTTATATCATCTTATCAAGGTAATTTACTGCTCATTATAGCTAGGATACTTAAATTTTAATTCACAAAATAAATATGATCTCTGAGAAAATCTTTTCACTAGGGAAAATTTTTTTAAAATAATAGGATTATAGATTTAAAGATTAGGAGACAATTTAGAGAATGTCTACTTTTCTCATTATAGGCATGGAAATTGAGGCATCCGGTGTTTATGTGACTCATCTGACCCCATTCAAATAGGGAGAAAGTGTCAGAGCTGGGTTTTAAACCCAGATCCTGTGGCTGCAGATTCAGTTCAATTTTTAATTGCATTATGTGGCTTCACAACTGGTTACCTGCTAAACTCCAAGAGTAATTCAAAGACAGTTATTTCCTTTTAATTGGCCACTGTTGCCCTCTATTTATCTGAAAACCAGTCCATTTATCTCCCAGTGCTGGAATGACATTTAGGCAGCCCCTTTTATTCAGAGTAAATTCTCATCTGGTGCAGTGGGGAGGGGGTGTTTTCCAATACAAACTTCATTGGGTTTGCCTTTGGGCTGGATCAACAATGACACAGCACAAGCTGCACAGGAAAGTGATTTCTGAGGCCACATAAAAATTTATGCTTCGACTTTAATATTAATGCAATTTATAAATCCTCAGCATTACGTGCTAGGAACTTCAAGAAACCTTTCTCTGTAAATCCCCTATTAAGTCAGCAGCAATGCTTTCTAAGTGAGAGAAAGGGACATGTTTAACTCCGGGAAGCAATTTAATACCTTAAAGATTGCTGGATCCCTAGGGAATCTACAAAGAAAGGAAGGGCAGTTTATGATCTAACTGGGAGGGGCTGAATATATAATAAAGGCAGACAGTTAATACTAACAAAATTTGGGATCTGAGACCCTCAGATCAGGCTACCTTAAAGATTTATCTTACCCCAACTCTCCAAATGTCAGTTATTCCAGATTCAGTCCCTTAATTAAAACTTGATACTAGCTAGCCACATTGTGAAGTGGGTGAAATTTGATTTTCATGCTTCTTCTCAACAGTTTCTTTTCTAATACTACTTTCCCCATTTTCAGTTTATTTCCTATCTAAAGCCTCAGGGTCCACATGACTTCCTAACCAACCTACCATTCAGATGCAAGAATAAGAGACTGAATATCCACATAGAGGTTTGAATTTTCAAAAGACTGGCTGCCTTTTAAAAGATAAATCTAGAGAGGTACCTTACTCAGAATAAAAGTATAGTGTGGATGTGCTGGGCATCAGGGCCAGCTAGGAAGAGAGATGGGAACATGCCTTTTTTTTTTTTTTAACATGTTTTTTGAAGTAGGAGTTTCCTCAGGATCATCCTACATCACTTGGCATAGATCACCCATCTAAATGAAGTGTTATCAGGTGAAATGGGCCTATATGTAACCAGGACTGAAAAAGTTACTGATAATTTCCCTTTGGATTTCTACTTCAGAGTTCATGGAACACTATCGTCCTTGGTTCTCTGTTTGAGGCTCCAAAAGTCAGAGAGTGACTCAGGATGGACAGCCGAAGGCATAAAGTCTCCTCATTTTTTGCGTGACTTTAGGCTCTGAACAATTTTAGCAGGTTGATATCAAAACACTCCACGAAAAATGGAAAAACATGTATTGCTTAGGAGAGACACACAAGGCATTCTAAAAAAAATAAGCAGTGACTGATTATCTGCTGAGTATCTGGTATAGTTAGGTTATGCTGCTGAGTAAAAAGAAGACAGTTTCTGTGCTTAGGGTACTTAATTTGGTTAGATAAATTATGTGTGTGTGTGTGTGTGTGCGTGTGTGTGTGTGTGTGTGTGTGAAACAATTGAATATTATGCCACAGTTCTCTTTTACTGTCCTGACTCAGTTTCCCTAAGTTGTCCTGTCTCAATTTCCCTAATTGTTCTGCCTCAGTTTATAATTGTTCTGCTCAATCCTGCAAAGCCACCCCTCCCTCTTAATCAGAATATTTGATAAGGATAAAAGATCTTATATTTTAGAATATCAGAATGCATCTCCCCATTCCAAGCTATCAGAATATCAGATATCATCTTATCAAAATGTCTCTCCCCATCTCCGGGGTGCCTCCCTCCATTATGTCATCCACATCTCCAGTGGCTCACCCAACCCTGTCAGAGTCCCGTTCCTGCTCTCTGCCTCACTCTACCCCCTGTGTCTGAGCCATGTGTATATATATCATTGAGAACTCACATTGTTGTCTGGATTCTTGGAGATGATAGTGTCTCATCCAGCCCTGGGACCAAACCATGGATTCATTTGGTCCCAGTAAATCTCTCCCTTTCAAATAAAATATTAAATATTCTCTAATCTCTATCTTCCCTCAGTTTCTCTGGCATTACATGGAGAATAGGATATAATTTATATATATATATATATATATAAGAGCTTCTTAAACTGTGGGTTACATAACTGAATGTGTGAAAAATCTGGCAAAAGTAAAAGTATCTAATATTTAATTCTTTATGTAAAAATAAAAGCACACCCATCTCATTAGTATGCAAATTTGCTTTAAAATGGTAAAATTATATGTATACCAAAGAATTTTTAAAATAAAATTTTTATGATTTATTATCAATAAATGTTTGATTTGTACATCTATTTTATATATCTATATCTCCAGGGTCATATAAAACTTTATCAGGCAAAAAACAGTCATGAATGGAAAGTTTAAGAAGTCCTGATATATAGGATATATATACTATACTAGATAGAACACATAATATTATAAAATAAATGTCACAGATAATAAATGATAAAATCAATGTAAAAATTTGAAAGGCTTCAGGAAATATCTAGCAGAATAATTAATAAACATTTATTAATTATAAGAGGACTTGCCAACTCCCTGCCAGCCTTGGCTATCACACAGGGCACAGCTCAGGTAATCTGGTAGCCTTGCAAGGGTGAACAAGGTGGCAATGGGAGGAAGGGGTCCCACCCTAAGAACCAACACGGCAATTCCCAGGAGAGGCATGCCGGACCTTGGAGGGGAGTATTTTGAATATCCCTATTAGGAAAGGAATGCACACATCATATCTACGTGTAGCTTCCTGTAGAGAATCATGTACCTGTTATAGGTTAGAATATGCTTAGGTATGATATAGGAAGTAAAAGGTACCGAGACGATAAAAGGACTTGTAGTCTTTGTAATAAATCAGTCTCACACAACCCTGGCTCTTGCCCTTCATTACTCACAGTCTTTGCTATTAAAGTGGACAGGCAGAGCTGGTCACATAAGGCCTGTTCCACTCGGCAGTTGGGACCGAGACCCCCAACAATTAATTATTTCTAATATACCAGATGAAAGGCAGGTATTCAATAGAGGGAAGCTACCATAATTAAGAGGAATCACAAAAGGCTTCCTGTAGAAGATAGAATTTTAGCTAGAATTGGAAAGAAGCCAAGAGAAATGAAGAGGGAGAACATTCCAATCATGGGGAGTAAAAGACACAGAATAAGGAGATGGGGTGTTGTGTTTGAGGAATAGGAAGGAAATGTATGTCACTGGATCAGAGTTAGGGAAAATGGAATAATAATGAGAATACTGGAAAAGTGGGGGAGGAGAGCTTTGAATACCAAATAGAGGATTTGATAGGAGTTATTGAGTTGAGGGTTACATGGGTAGACCTAAAATTTAGGAAAAATCATTATGATCAATGAGTGAAAGATGAATAGTGTGGGAAAAAGTTTGAGGCAGGCACATGAGTAGGTATTCTGGAGAAATAATTAGTGCAAGTGTAAGGTGATGAGGGATATAATAAAGTCATAGTAGAATCAGCAGAAAGGGGCATCATGAGAAGTTTTATGAAGGTAAAATGAGCAGATATTTAAAAGAGATATAAATGAGGTATGTTATAGGTAGGAGGGAAGCAGCTAGTATATAGAAAAAACTAAACATAATTAAGAAAATGATAGAGAATATGATGGAAGGCAATGGAATCACTTTTACATGGAGAGAGGTTTACTTTGACAAGAAAGGTCACCTCTTCATATTAGACAAGGGTCAAAGAGAAGATAAGGGCAGAAGACATTTGAATGATGTAAGATGAGGAAGGGAAATAAGTGATGGCTGATAGAAAAGAATGTTTCAATGATAATAATTGAGAATTTAACATCATTGGAATGAAGAAGGTATGAAAGATGCAGTTTATTAATCATTGAGAAAGGAGTTCAGGTAGGATTAGGTAAAGGAACAAATGTTGGGAGTTAAAGCAAAGGTTTTTCTTTATAATAGAATAAGAGAAGACCTGGAATAGCACAATGTACCCTTACTATTTATTTTTTTGTATCTATACTGCCCAAGACAGTCCTTGGGACATAGGACATATTAAATAAACATGATTGGTTGTCTTATTCACCTTTGTTTCTTTGTGAATCAATATCCATTTTTAAGTGTTGGGACATGTCTAGATATATAACCTTTCTTTGAACAAGATCCTGCCTGTCAACATTTCTCTTCACATAGAGTATAGAGTTTTGTATTTCAAGAACTGTATCCTGCATTCTTCATTTATCATCTAAAAAGAATGACCCTGGGCATCACTAATGAAAAAATATTGCCCTGCTGATCAGCTTCTGAACATTCCAGAAGAACCACTTTCTGGATCCTATCAGTCATTCCCTCTTAGAGATCTCCTAGAAATTGTGTTCATCTTCTTAAAAAAAAAACAAAAACATAAAGATGAAGAAGAGATATAATAATCAGAATAATAGTTAGAATTTATGTGGCATTTAAAAATTTCTAAAGAATCATATAATCATCTCTTTTGAACATTTCAAATAACCCTAGCAGTCAGGTGCTATTATTAACCCCATATTATTGTGCTAAATACTGAGGAAGACAGTGATTAAGTGACTTATGTTTAGAAATCTTTAAAGATGAATTTGAATTCAGGTCTTCTTGACTTGGCTTTGTATATACTATCTTCTTTAGTTGCTCAGTCATTTAGTTGCTTTTTTACACATGAGCTTCTGCTTCTCCCAACTCTTTTATATACCTTCCCATTCTGTATTTTAGTCACACAGAATAGTTTGATTTTCCCATAGAGAAAGGTTGAGAATTACAAATAATGGTGTCTCAGGACTGTGCCATTACTGACATTTCTCTGATTCCAACAAATTTATTTTCATTTTGTCTGTTTTCTCTGTTTTTAGAAAGAAATCTCTAATTATTCCTCTGTTGTTTATTTACTTGAAAATCAATAAGTCAATGATTTTCTTTCCTTTCTTATGCTTCCTCCACCCCTTAAGTGCTAAATTACTTTGTTACATATGCTTTCCTTGGTAGCTGCAATGATAATTCCCATATTATCAGAGGACATAGAAACTGAGAGAGATAAAGTGACTTGCACAGGATCATACAACTAAGAAGAGCCTTATACTAGTTATGAATTTGGATCCAACAGATTCCAGGCGCCAGAGGGCTGTTTATTTTGGTTTTACATCATCTTTGCCCAGAAGCAATGACTTATTGAGACACTGGTATTCAAATTTCATCAAGGAATTAAGTAATCAAGGGTAAACATGATAGTCCTTTTTATTCCTTTACCTACATGGCTGATGAGAGTGCTGAATAATTTTTCTATGTCACACTGTAGCCCATAATCTGTAATCCCAGGTTTAGTGTCTGCAGAGGGGATAATTTAATGGATCTTGAAAGTACATTAATAAGTATAACTTGTTTCCTGCTTAATTATCCAATCTCTTGAGGGTACTAAGTGATGGATTCATTATGTAAACAGGCATAAGTAGACTGTTTGGGAGAACTGTTTTCAGAAATCTATTTGCTTTTATTTTCAATTCCAATCGCCTTCTCATTCTAAGAGTGCTGTTATTCTGATTAATTCCTGATGAGGAGCTCCCTGGTTGTGCCAACAATGCCCTGCATGTGTAACAAGGAGCACATGCTTTTCTGGTTAAGTTATTCATTGATGAGATGCACTTAGTAAGGGAGCAACAGCTCTTCTTAATTATTTCTCCCTTGATGTGTCATTGGGGCACTTGAGTCACAGATTGGCTGGGGAATAATTAATATCACCACATGTACCTTCCACGAGTGCAGGAAAAACCTAGAATCAACTGCTTTATCCTTTGGCCCTC
The DNA here is from genome assembly GCF_048593235.1 of Sminthopsis crassicaudata. Classification (NCBI taxonomy): domain Eukaryota; kingdom Metazoa; phylum Chordata; class Mammalia; order Dasyuromorphia; family Dasyuridae; genus Sminthopsis; species Sminthopsis crassicaudata. Next base: position 361,705,927 of record NC_133618.1, on the reverse strand, counting down.
GTTGATCTTGTTCTTATGGCCTGCTACAGGTTATGTGGCCTTTACTGCACAATCTGATATTTATTGTCTTTTGTGTAACAGTGTTATTATCCCAAAGATTCTCAGGAATACATAGGTACTGAAATATTTCATATTTTGATACCTAGCCATGTTTTCCAGAGTGCTTTTAATGTTCTTCCATTATTGCCATTTTCACATGAAGACAAAATGTGTCAGGGCATATGTGGACTTGGACCAGAAAATCTTTTCAATTTTGTTGGGGACTTACTGGATCAGGACCATGGGAACATGAGATTTTGATTTATGAGAGATCTAAGAGGCTCATCAAGACCAATATTTTCCTTTTACACATGAGGAGAGTAGAATGGATGAGTGATTAGTGCACAGAAATAGAAAATATCAGAGATGGGACTTGAACATATTTGAATGCACTTTTGTTTGTGACATTATTTCATCCTCTTTGCAAAAAATTGATCGAAATTCTTTTCATTGTGGTCATTTGCTTGTCATGAATGTTCCAAGGAAAACAAAGTGTTACAAATGATTTTTCTTGTAAGAGTTGTATAGGTGATGCTAATTCTTTATTTGATTCTACAGTTATCCTCCAAGTTAGCAGCAGGATTATAGCAACCCACAAGACAAAGAAAAACAGAAATCTCTTTTCTCTCTTATACCAAACTACAAATGTCAGAAGAAGCACTATAGGAAATAGTTCAAATTTATATTCTCTTTCATGCTCAAATTCCTTGCTGGTTTGCCCTATCATGACTTGCAGCTTGCCAAAACCCAGTCCTGGAATACCTTTAGCATTCACCTTCTCCATTTCTACTCATAAATGGTTGAACTAAATAGGAGGAAGTAAAAACAACAACAACAACAAAAAACAAACAAAAAAACAAAAAAAACAAAAACAACTATACTGACTGGCTTCACTAATATCAATTGAATCCTCATTACCACAAGGCAATCCTTCACTTTTTCTATAATTGATTCCATACCAAATTACTTGTAGTAACTGTTCACATTTTTTATTCTCTCTTTAAATCCTACCTCCTTTGCTCTCTCCCTCTGCTAAGAATATCAGAATATCTTTACTGAGAGAAGGAAGGGAGCTCCTTTTTTGCTTCAGCTTTATCTCAAACCTTCTTGAAATCATAACTCATTACCCTACACATTACTGGAATCTACAATAGAAAGTTGTTCCCTTCTACTTGCCAATGCATTTATTTATTTATTTTTTTGTTTATTTAATTGCCAATGCATTTAACATGTACTTCATGTTAAAGACATGAAGACAAAATGTGTCAGGGCATATGTGGACTTAGACCAGAAAATCTTTTCAATTTTGTTGGGGACTTACTGGATCAGGACCATGGGAACATGAGATTTTGATTTATGAGAGATCTAAGAGGCTCATCAAGACCAATTCCATCTCTTCCTATCTTCTCCATGAGTTTGTCAGTCTTTCCTCAAATATACTATAACCCCTGTCCATTGTGTATCAAGCACCACTTTTTATATTTTCAATCTTTTCCACTTATTGCCTACAAACTTGCACAGGTTTTCCCCATCATTACAATAACAGCAACAAAAACCCTTCATTTGACTCTTAAACCCTGTCAAGCTTCAGTATTTTATATTTATACTCCTTTGCCTACATTTCTTCTTCATGCACTTGATTCCCAACTTCAAGAAATTGGGCTTCTGAGTTCATTATTACCTTGAAAATGCTACCTCCAAAGTGATCTCTTAGTAACTCTTCTCAGTCTGTACCCATCTTGAACACTGCAGCCTTTGATGATGTTGATCTCCTGTTGCATTCTAGTTTTTCTATGACAGTGACTTTCTTGTTTTTTCTATCTCATAAAGTTATTCAGTCACAACCTATTTTGCTGATCATCAACCATTTGGTGGAGCTGATATAAGAATACTCAAAGGCAAAGGTTTGAGTCCTTTTTTCTTAACTAGCCCTTTATGCATATGTTATTATTAGATTTCATTAGTTCATGCATTTTTGCAGATGACTAATCAGATCTGTATGTCCCTCTCTAGGCATAATCCTCTTGAGCATTAGTCTTGCATCATCAATTATCTATTGGGTATTGCCAAGGATGTTTCCCTCATCCATCTCAAACTCAGCTTTTACCTTTTTTCTCTCTAGACACATCCGTTTTCTTAGCTTTCTTATTTCCGTCAAGGGAACCAGCATCTCGCCAGATATCAACTTTGTAATCTCAGAGTCATTCCTGACCTTTTATTATTGTTGCTCTTCCAGAGACATCTAATCAGATTCTATGTCATAGAATGGACCTGCCGAATATCAATCATATCCATTTACACTCACTCTACCAGGTGGGTTCAAATTGTCACCAAGCTACCTACCTAGACAATCACTTTCTAATTGCCCTTCTTTTTCCCTAATTGCTTTACTCTCTAATTTGCTTTCCATATAGCCACAAAAATTAATATAACTAAGGCACAATTTTGACTGTAACATTCTTTGCCTTGTGATTCCATATTGCTTTTAGTATAAAGTACATTTACATTCTATTCCCATTTATTTTTGAGGTCTCATTACACATTATTCCCATTCATATGCTCAATAAGGAAATTCAAGAAGAGAGGTGAGCTTAGACTGAAGAGTGATTTCTGTCACAGACATGTTGATTTTGAGGCACTAAAGGAATATACAGGAGAGGTATCAAGTAGAAAATTGGAGCTCAATAGACATCTGAAGATGAATAAATTGATTTAAAGTGTCATCTGCAAAACAACATCTAGAAAAGTAAGATGGAGAAGAAAATGAAAATATTTTGGGGAGCTCTTCATATCACTGAGGAGGCAGAGATTAGAGCCAAAGACCGAACTTTGAGAAATGACCACAATTAAAAGGCATCAAGAAGATGCAAAACTAAAAAAAAAAAAAAAAAAAAAAAAAAAGGGAGACTGAAGAAGACCAAGCAAATAAAAAAGATAACCAAGATAGCCCATCTCTAAAACCTACAGAGAAATTTTCCATGGCTACAATATCATTATTCTTGAATATCATCATTAAAATGCAAATATTTGAGAATGTGGTGCCAGTGCTATTGATTTGTAGGCACCAACTGATAGATTCAAACACAAATTAGGGATTTATCAAAAGGGAGTAAAAGAAGATGCTAACAATGAAGAGGAGAGAGAGGTAACAAATGAGAAAAAAATCTTCAACTTCCTGGTAGTGTTAAGATATAGCCATGGTATTGTATGGATTTTAACACATTATATCTATTATTGTTTCTACATGGAACCCAAGCACTTTATCACTGATGACTTTCTATAGTCAGACAATTTTCCTAAATAGAGAATAGCTTTTGGATCCTGCCTTATCCTTAAAACACTCTTATTTAGCTCAGAAATATTTAGATGTTGACAGTCTAGAAATTGCTTCTGAAACTATGTTGGTTCCCCCAAACTTGTTGAATAAGTGTTCAATAATGAGGATAGAAGCAACCAGAATATATTCCTATTTGTTATCTTATTTATTCATGATGCTGGAGGCCTCTTTTTTGGGGGAGGGAGGAAGGAGTTAATTTTACTTTTATTTTCAGTTTCAGTTTCTCTCACCCTCCCCAGATGCATTGAGAAGGTAAAGAAATACAATAATCATTACATATATGAAGTCATGCAAAACATTTTCCCATGTTAGTGATTTTGGAAAAAAAAATTAAAAATATGCTTCAGTTCTTTCTCAGAGGCCATACTCATTCCTATTTTTCTCATCCATATTAAGACCAGATTTTTTTTTTTTTACATTCATCCTCTCTAAGTTTCAGATACAATCAGTCTTACATTATTTTCTCCCAATATGATCCTGGGCTATGTCTACAATAAAGAAGCATTTCATTACAAGTTTACATGTGGCATCCCCCAGGAGACTGCAATTCCTTAAGGGGAATTACTATATTTTATTTTTCTTTTATATATCTGGCACCTAACACAGTAACTTGAATATGATAGGTGCTTAATAAATGTTTACTTGGATTGCCAATTTCTAACACAGTAAAGAAAGTAAGAGAAGAAGCCAGTTTGTTGGTTGCTACCCAGGACTTTTGAATAGAGAAGCCAGGGAAAGAGACTTAAGTCTCTGGATCTTATTTGTTTTTAAAGGTATCATAGTTATATTCAGTCCTGGTAGCTGCCCTGAAAATATTACAAATATTGCTATCAGAATCATGAGTTATATCTGGCCTAGCTAGAAATACCTATGAGATTGTTAGGCAAGTAGCTTGGTATTTTATATAGATTATTTATGTACAATATAACATATAAAAGATGTGATTTTTCCCTCTCCCTACTAGGCAAAGGGGATAGCTTTTGATTATAATTAAATAAGTGCAAATTTCAGCCATAATTATGGAATCCCTCATGAAGTATGAATCCTTTTCTCTAATGTTTTATTAGATCAAAAACTGGATATGTCATTGCAAGGTATTAAATAGTTAAGTCTTAGAGGCTGTTCCAAGATGGAAATACAGGCTCAAGAGCATTATGTGAAGGACACTCTTGCATGGGAGGAGAAAAGGATTTCTTGTTCTTATCTCTTCCCATTGGCCATGGTGTCAAGTAATGACTTGTCCTGAGGGAGACTCTCAGTGTAGCAGTCTAAGTGTTAATCAGGGAAAGAACATAGACACACAATACAGACAAATATAGTTAAAGAAAGGAAGTAGCTTTTTTGAGAAATAATGCAGAGGATATAGTTGACAGACAAGAGAGCTGGATATGGACTCTAGAAAAAGCAACTTCAGACAACTGAGAATCAAGCTATAGAAAGCAACAAGTTTCTAGGAATTGATTGAAAAACAAATAAACAAGCCTAGCAGAGAGCCTGCTTAGGAGGGGAGTTTTGAGAGGATTCTACAAAGAAAGAATTTTCAGTTCCCCAGAAGCTGTACACAGATACATAGACAATACTGTACTCTAAATTAGAGAATGCTTTTGGATACTATGCACCACAGGTGCATATGTATGTGGAATATTTTATAACTACTATTTTTAATTATGCCATCTTAGAAAATGCAATTGCTAAGAACCAATTATGTCTATTAGCAAGCTGTAGGGGCTTGTATGAATGTTAATACAAGTCAGAGGAGTACTTCTGGGATGTAATACATGTTTATATATAAATGCAATATTTGTTTCTGATTAGTCAAGAGAACTGTTTTATTTAGGATACACACATACTTCATAAATAGTATTCTGCTAATTAGTGTCTTTATTTTTTCAATTTAAAATTATATTCTAAGAAGATGGAATAATAGCCAGTAGTGTATTTCTGTGGAATAGATATGAATTGTATATAAAACCCCATAGAAATGATGGATAAAAAATGATAATGACATGAAGGAATCTGCTGCTTTCTGCAACAAAGCATTTATGGCTCAACGCCTGGTTGCCAGTGAGCAAACTAATGTTTACTTCCAGGGCCAGCTGTAGATGGGGGCAGAATTTATTTTTATTTCATCTATGTCATAAAATTTGATTTCCTTATATTAAAATGTGACAGGAATATTTTGATTGAAATAAACATTTCTATTCAGATCTTAGGAGACAGTAGTTAATTTCTAAATACCCTTTAGTGTTTATAAATATACTAAGCTAGTCATATGGGACTTAGTCAAAAAGTGACAAGGGCAAAAATCAGTGTCTTCTGATTTTATTTATCAACAAGACCCGCTTTCAATCAGGAGCCTCCTTATCCTGATTACACCCAGATATCTCAGATCCCACCCAGGTTGCAGTGAGCTACACCTTTACCGCACTGTACTCATACATAGCTTCCTCCAGATTCAGAATGACACTCATTCTTCCTATAGGGGCATCTAAGAGGCACCATGGATAGAGCACAAAGGCTGGAGTCAGAAAGAAAATTTAAATCCAGACTCAGATACTTATTAGATGTAATCCTGCGAAAGTCACTTAATCTCTGCCTCAATTTCCTCAGTGTAAAATATAGATATAGCACCTATCTTGCTGGCTTGTTTGAGAATCAAGTGAAATAAATGCAAAGTGCTTAGTGTAATTCTTGTTACATAGTAAGTGCTATATAAATGGTAGTTTTTTATGACTATTATTATTATTATTATTGGAAAGTCATTTAACTTGACTCTCTCAGTTGTCTCAATGTAAAATGGGGAAAGTGATAGCAACTGTTTATCAAATGAGATAATATATTTAATATTTAGCCTAGTACATGATAGATACTTATTACATGTTTATTTCTCTTGCTATCCATAGGAAAATCTCATATTCCCCAAGAACTCTGAAATCCCAAAGAAAAACTTCCAATATATTACATCAGAGTAGGGTACTAATAATTAAAGAATTTCTTTCCCAACCCAATGTTTTTAAAATAGGAACTGTTTAAGCCAAAAGAATAAAGCTCTAATGGTAGAATAAAATGGCTTGTGAAAAGAAAGTAAGAGTTAGTAAGTTAAGTTAAGTAAGAAGAGGGGAAGGTTAGGATTTGGGTAAAAAGAAGTTTTCATAGTCTACAAAATAGCTTGATCCATAAAGTACCATTTATTATCTACTAAATTCAAATGATAGGAATAGGGAACAATTATCTTGGGTCATGGTTCTTATGGCATTGCCTTGATCTAGCTATTAAAAGACTTCTAAATTCCTTTGAATACATCAAAGTGTTACAGAAAAGTCAGCTACTTTTATTAATATTATTATGTAACTACCATATTTTTAGGAATAGAAAACTAGACACAAGAAAATTTTGACTAATTAGGTACTAGCAACTCTGTTCTTCCTGAATCCAAGTCTTTCTCCTCCAGTTCTGAGCATAGTTCTCATTCCTTAATACTTAGATTGGCATTATTTAATTTAGGCAGTAAATCTGGCCTGGGAAGAGTTTGTACAAATAAAATAGAAAAGATAATAGTCAGCCACTTAAGATTTAAGAGGAGAGGTATATGGAAAATGTTATAAAGTTCAAGGAAAGAAAGATGATTACTAAGTGGGGATGCCAAGAAAGACTTCTAGGAGGTAGTAGATGAATTGAACATTGGGAACGTTTTGGGGATAAATGAAGTGGTGGACAATTCTGGCCTACGAAATGGCATGAATAAAGCCATAATGAATTCAAAATTCCCATTTAAGTAGGATATGTAGTATGTGGAAAGCAGTTCTGTGAGAAAAGGCTGCAAAGATAAGATAGAATGAAATTATAGAGGGCTTTGAATGTCATAGTGTCATATGGTAGGTAAAAGGGAACCACTAAAGGAAGTAAATTAAGTAAAGTAAAAAGTGTATCTCTGGAGTAAATGGACATGAGTTCAAAACCTGCTGTTGATGCTTACATCCTGTTTGATCTTGAGAAAGTAAAGACTTCCTTTGGTCTTCTCAGTTTTATCTGCTTTTAAATGAATAAAGTTAGATTAACTTTCGACTATTTGTCTAGTGTTTTTTTTTCCCTCAGAATAATGAACCATTTCCTATAAATAATAGTTTTAAATGAATAAATTGAAATATAAAGAATAATACAGTAAACTAATTTTTTCGGCATAAAGTTATCAAAGTATTTTTTAAAAAGTGCTCACAAATGCTAGGATAAATACCATGGAATAGGAAGGTGTTAGGTCCTTTTTAACTTGTCATAGAGGCTCCTAAATATTTGGAGTACAGATATGACAAGTTTAGAACTATACAAATGCAAGATTTCATTAGTATTGGTATGAAGAAAGGATTACTATAGAAAGAGGGTAGAATTTGGAGGATTGGTTACATGAATGTGGTTCCCACATTCAGGCAAATGGTTGTGAGGGTCCACAATATGTCAGGAGCAAACAATGGATTCTGATTTCAGCAGACTTGGGCTGTAGCAGCTCTGTAAAAAAGAAGCAGTCATGTCCTGAGGGCAGAAAAGATACAGTTAAAAGGCCGCCCCCTTTCTCCCATCCCTTTTCATCCTATCATCCTCTTCCTTTCCACCAGTCACTTTGCTCAGGGATGTTTCTTCTTTCTCACACCAAGCAGGTTAGAATATCTATGCTAGCAATTCATCAGTTCAATCTCTCTTCTATGACATCTATCGAAAACAGCTTTGAAAGAGGCTAAAAAGAGAATGAATGTTCCCAGGGACCATCCTTTCTTGCTACTTTTTATCCAAGCTCTTTTACAGCTGTTGTATTAGCTTCAGGGCACTGCCCTTGAGCGATGTGGTCATCAATAAGTCATTCAGACAAATGGTACATCTCCACAGGAGCGATTGTGTATGCCTAGATCATAACTTTTTTATTTTTATTTATTTATTTATTTATTTTTACTATTACTATTAGTCAGCAGGGGATTTATTTCTAAGAATCATTCTTCAGGAGAATAAGGAATAAGAAGAAAGATTAGATTTCAATACATCCAGCTCATTTCTAACAGAGAAAGAAGAGCTTAGTTTTTCAAGGACTATGGATATTTGGAAGCTAAAGGAGGAAATATCTTTTAGTGAAATTTGATTAACATAAGTTTTGGGGGTTGCTGTATGCCCTTAGCAAAAACTGTGTGATCTTAGATGAATCATTTTCCTTTTTTGATATTCTTTTCCCTCACTTGCAAATAGACTTGCCTTACCACCTGCACAGGGGTATTATGAGAATAACACTTAGTCAGCCATAAAATACTATTCAAATGGGGACTATTTTCACAGACAGACAATATAAAACAGTTCCCTCACTATGCACACTTTGATAACTGTGCATAACCTTTGATTCAGCAGTGTTTCTGCTGAATCCCAAAGAGATCTTAAAGGAGGGAAAAGGATCCAAATGTGCAAAAAGGTTTATAGCAGCCCTTTTTGTAGGGGCAAGAAACTGGAAACTGAGTGGATGCCCATCATTTGAAGAATGGTTGAATAATGCTATGAAATGCTATGAAATATTATGTTATAAGAAATCATAAGCAGGATGATTTCAGAGAGGTCTGGAGAGACTTACATGAGCTTAGTGAAGTGAGTGGAACCAAGAGAACATTGTGCATAGCAACAAGAAGATTATATGATGATTAGCTCTGATGGACAGGGCTCTTTTCAACAATGAGGTGATTTAGACCATGGAAGTGTGATGGAGAGAGCCATTTGAAAACAGAGAGGACTGTGGGGACTGAATGTGGATCACAACATAGAATTTTTACCTTTTTTTGATGTTGTTTGCTTGCCTTTTTTTCTTTATCATTTTTTTCCCATTTTTGATCTGATGTTTCTTGTGCAGCATGATTTGTGTGGAAATATGTGTAGAAGATTTGCACATATTTAACATGTATTGGATTACTTGTTGTTTAGGGGAGGGGATGGGGGAAAGGAGGAAGAAAAATTTGGAACAAGATTTTGCAAGGATGAATGTTGAAAACTAACTTTGCATATATTTGGAAATTTAAAATTTATCATTAACCCCCCCCAAATTAAAAATACAGTTTCCTCAAAATTATGGACCAGAAAAAACTCCATACCCCACAGACCCAAAATACAGTAATTTGGGAAATTAGAGTGATGTTTTTAACAACTGATGCTAGTTGATGGAATGCCAACCAGAAGGACACCAAAATGCACATTCAAATGCACTGATCATATATCAGAGTCCTTAATGATTCCATTGGGGGAAATAAATCTAGAATGACTGACCACTTAGAGCAATCTGATTGAAGGACTTATAAGAGGAAATAAGCATTTATTGAATATCTTCTATGTGGTAGGCAGTGGATTAAATACTTTGCCAATATTATTGCTTTTGATCCTTACAATAATTCTGGGAAGATTCCCACACCATAGCTGAGGAAACTGAGGCAAAGAGAAGTTAAGTGATGTCATATAGGTATTACATGTCTGAGTTTTGAATGAAGTCTTCTGAATATAACTCCAGTGATTTATGCAATCTAGTAGCTTCTAAAATTAAGTATTTTAATGTGTCTATTCCTGTTTCATATTAATGATACTCATGCATTTTAAAGTGTTTTCATACTGTCACATTTGATTCTCACAAGACTCTTGTGGATCAGGATGGGGAAATATAATTAATCCAAAACAGGAAATTAGGAGGGAAATAACTTACTCAAGCTCATGGAATTGGTTACTGGGGGTGCTGACACTCAAATCCAAGTTTTTGTACCTGCAGAAAATTTTTCTTTATTTCACATTGTACTCTGTCTTATGAGTCAAAACCAGTTTAAGGAGAAAGTTGTGGGTTTTTAGTGTGATTGATTGGTTACCACAATAGCAAAATACTCCTTCTGGCAGGCTGTGGATTATTGCTGAAATGCCACCATTAAAATCTATTTTTTGAGGGGGGGGGTGATAAGGAGAGGGTCAATAGATTAAGCATTACTGATGGAAATTGAGACCCAATTCTCTAAACTCTTGAATTATTCTGGTTTAGTTTAATCAAGAAGGCTTCCATTCAAATGGAAACTATTTGACATTATGCCCTCACACATTTTCTGTTAGGAAGCTCATAATATACTTCATGTCAAGGTCTTTGTAGGTATGAATAAAAGTGTTTTCAATTCCTGTCCAAGCTTGGACATATTAAGAACCAGTTTTTATTTCATACTCCACACAGAATGTTTAAAATGAAAAAGATTCACAATAGCATATACAGAGTGTTTTTTTCCCTTTCTAACACAAACTTTCCCTGGGGATGTTAATATGCTTCCAGATATATAGATCCTCTTTTGGTTTAGACTCTTCTTGGAATGGAAAAGAATTAGGAAGGTGAGCATCATCTGTACCTCCAGAACCTACAAGAATGTAGTCTTGTCTTATAGTATAAGAGCTCCAACTAGTCTAACCAAAAGAAGCATCTTGACATTGTCAAGAACTACTTCATTTACTTCACAGATGCATGAGTCTCTGGCCTCATGATCCTTCCCGAAGAGCTGTAATAGTATATATGAAAGAGGAAAGAATCTAGGCTTAGGTGAGCTAAGTTCAAATTTAACTTTATCACCTGCTTACTCTTTGACTTGCAGGTTATTTTAAATTGTTTGGGCTGTTATATCCTTTTATTTGTAAAATGAGCAGATTGAATGAGATGATTTTTAAATTTGCTTATATCCTTAAATCAGTAGTCCTCTGGATCCTCCTGAAAGGAATTATACTCAGAGTAGCTAAGTGACAACCCACTTTTTTTTATTAGGGCTGTCTTATTAAAATTGTTTAGTAGACTCAGGAAGGAAAAAATTCAGGGCTTTTGCTCTTTCATATATCATGATTTGACTCCTTGTAAATCAATCAGACTTGGAATATTCATAAGATTCTCTTCTCCTTAAGAGCCTGGTGCTGCTCAGGAAACCTTGGCCCCTTCCACCTCTAAAAGGGTCTCTAAACTCTTCAGTTATTCATAGTTGTCCAGAAAATTCTCTTTCTCTCTAGGAAGCTGGAATCACAAATCTTATGGCCAGCTAGAACAACTCTGGAATTTTCACATACAATATATCAGTTATTGGTTAATTGTCTTCTTAACCAGATTTAAGAAAGTAACAGAGGACTACTGTGCTACAAGAAATGATGAGCTTTATGATCTTAGAAAAACATGGATAGACTTGCATGCAATAATGAACAGAAAGAAGCAAGAGAATGTTGTATATAGTAATAGCAATATGATTTTTTTGTTTTGTTTTGTTTTGTTTTTGTTTTGTTTTTCTGAGGCTGGGGTTAAGTGACTTGCCCAGGGTCACACAGCTAGGAAGTGTTAAGTGTCTGAGACCAGATTTGAACTGGGGTCCTCCTGAATTCAGGGCTAGTGCTCTATCCACTGTGCCACCTAGCTGCCCCTATAGCAATATGATTTTAAGAACAATTTTAATAGATGATTAATAATGCTGATTAAATTTAAAAGTGCATCATGTGTCCTTTTTATGGTGGTAGAGCTAGTTGTTAAAAATCTATCACACATATCCCTGACCAACTCCTATGTCTTGGTCATGCAGTTTGCTGCTAGGAACATGTTTTAAAAAGCATATTCAATTGCAATTTGTTTCAGGGGTGTGAGTTGCACTGTCCATACTTCCTCTTCGGACACACAGGGGTATTTTACTACCCCTTGATATACAGAAACATGATATATAGAAATTCATCCCTGTCCCTGGTGACTACTATATCTGTTGACTCAATACAACACTAACTCTTGAGCTGGAGGGAAAGGAGAAGATAGTGGTTTTGGAGTGCTATGTTAAACTTGAGGCTCCTTCTGATCTTTACATCTGTACTCTTTCAGTCCAAACATGTCTTTAAAGATCTGCCAGAGATCTCTGAGCTACTTTTTATAATCCCAACTTCATTTAAGTACCAGCCACAATTGTCTGAGAAAAACACTTTAAAAAATCTCAGCAAACAAACAAACAAAACACCGAGACTTCATTAATTCTTAATGAAACAGGAATGTTTCCTGGAGGCAGGAAATGTGTTTAATTCCTTTAATAAAGTACCAAAGACATTTCCACGTTTCCTAAAGGGAGACACAGTCAAACTCCTGACAAAATGGACTAATTTATCTCTTAACCTTATCAAAACGATTAAGAAATTCCCCCAATGATCCCTTACTCATAGTATTCCGGATCTAGAGAATATCTGAATCTGATTTCATTTTACAAATGAGGAAATAGTGGACTCTAGGGAAATAACAGAAAATTTGCATGACTTGCCCAATATCATGAGGTTAGAAATTGTCAGGTTAGATTTGAACTCAAGGTTTTTGTCTCCAAATTCAATGCTTCCTCCATTGCAAAGTCTGCCAAAAGTAATAGTTTTACATCAGTGAAAACTAATATGCAAACTTCTTTCCAACTATGAGAGTGGCTTTTGCTAAAAATGTAACTGAGAGGGCAGAAAATCATTGGTTAGAGGGGAGGAAGAAGAGGGGGAAGGAGAAAGGAGAAAGGAAACAAGGTAGTTGAGATAGAGGAAGAAAATGGAAAAAGATAGAAGAAAGAAAGGATAAAGGTGAAGATGAAAGCACTATATCCACCATGATAAATAATAGGGAGTTGAGACAGTTTATTAGGGGATTTCTATCAGAGAAACCTGCATTTCAGAGATAGTGATTGAGGATTTAAAGAAACTTTTAAAGAAAGGGCAGAAAAAGAAATATGGGTATGCAGTAGAGAATGAAAGAGCAATTTACAAGGAAGTAAAGATGGACAACCGTGAATATAATTTCTTCTATAAATATATAACCGTGAATATAATTATATACAATATACAAAATATATACAAATATATATATATATATTTGTAGAAGAAATTGAAAATTGTTCTTTCATTCTCTGCTGCATGCCCATATTTATTTTTCTTTAAATATATGTATATATATATGTATATGTGTGTGTGTGTGTAAAATGTGTGTGTGTGTGTATATATATATATATATGTGTGTGTGTGTGTATATATATGTGTGTATATATATATGTGTGTGTATATATATATATATATATATATATATATATATATATATATATATATATATACTTTCTTTGATTGGCGTTTGTTATTATATATTTTGAATCCTCCTGAAGTTCTGCTGGGAACATGAAAATATTCTCTTTTGTTTTTTTTGTTTTTTTTCTATTGCTTTTCTGTTTTTCTTTTTGCTTATCTGTTTTTTCAAATAAAATAAATTTGGTGAAAAAAGAAATGTTTTTTACTTGCAATATAGTAATTTGCTGCAGGATTTATTTTAATGAAATTTTATTTCAAACATGTGACTTTCAAGGGGAATTCAGACCCAATGTATTGAAGGCATCATGTATACTTGATTATATTAAGCTTTTTGTGTGTGGGCCCTTCAAGACCAAAAAAAATTCCCCCTCCAATTTTTCTATTTTCTTATCATCATGAAAGAATTGGGGGCATAGAACATAAGCCAATCAAATACTGGAACCAGGCAAAGCATCCTGGAAGTGTACCTTTACTTTGAGGAAAAACACTTTGGTCTGCAAATTGTCAGAAATCCAACTGATTGAAATGCCAGAAGTGGTACATAAAATGGTAGAGTAATCCTCAAGATAACACTTAGAATATTCTGTTGCATTTGTCTGGGAAGTTCTTTGGTTTAATGAATATTTTTAAAGGTCATGTTAGTCTGTACTTTCTAATTCACTGCCCTGCCAATTCTTTCTTACTAGGAGTGAACTTACCCCAAGATGCCACTGTGCAAACTGATGTGGAACGATACTTGCTAAGAAGTCTAAGGAGCTGTGAATTTATAGCCCATGAAACAAGGACAACTTTTGGGCAGGCATTCTAATTAACATTCAGCCAACTTTTCAGCTTGAGAGTACAGCTTACAGAAGGTTTAGATGTCATTCCCAAAATCTTTTAAGACCAAAATTCAACAAATGGAAATACTGGGACCAATAAGGCTTTTTGGAATGGAAAGGGGACATGGAGATGAGAATTTTCTAAACTAAGCCATTCTATGATTAAGTGGTCAAATTCTCCTATATATCTATGATGCTATTTACACAAATACATTTGCACAAATACAAAAACATCTACACCCCTTGCAGATTCAGCATAGTGCTCTTTGGTGGCACTGATCTTGAGAAAGTTGGGAGGAGGTGAACAAAATGCAAAGAAGAGTGGCTATTTTTTTATGAGTGGTAAAAAAATATCTTAGATAAGCACAATTTGCTGTGAATTGATGTTGAGAGAATAATTATTAAAAAAAAACTTATGTCACAAAATCAACAGAAACAAGATTAAAAGGGAAGTACAAAGTTGGGAAAAAAAAGTTTCACAGCCAGTGTTTCTGATAAAGGTCCTATTTCTTTCTTTCTTTCTTTCTTTCTTTTTTTTTTTGATAAAAAAAAAAAATTTATTTATTTATTTATTTATTTATTTTTTCTTTTTTTATTTATTTAGAATTTTTTTCCCCACAGTATATATGCATGAGTAATTTTTTTTATAATATTATCCCTTGTATTCATTTTTTCAAATTATCCTCCCCCTCCCTCCACTCTCTCCTCCTGATGACAGGCAATCCCATACATTTTACATGTGTTACAATAAAACCTAGATACACTATATGTGTGTAAATACCATTTTCTTGTTGCACATTAAGTATTAGATTCCGAAGGTATAAGTAACCTGGGTAGATAGACAGTAGTGCACAATTTACATTCACTTCCCAGTGTTCCTTCTCTGGGTGTAGTTATTTCTGTCCATCATTGATCAACTGGAAGTGAGTTGGATCTTCTTTATGTTGAAGATACCCACTTCCATCAGAATACATCCTCATACAGTATTGTTGTTGAAGTATACAGCGATCTTCTGGTTCTGCTCATTTCACTCAGCATCAGTTGATGTAGGTCTCTCCAAACCTCTCTGTATTCCTCCTGCTGGTCATTTCTTACAGAGCAATAATATTCCATAACCTTCATATACCATAATTTACCCAACCATTCTCCAATTTATGGACATCCATTCATCTTCCAGTTTCTAGCTACAACAAAAAGAGCTGCCACAAACATTTTGGCACATACAGGTCCCTTTCCGCTCTTTAGTATTTCTTTGGGATATAATCCCAATAACAGCAATGCTGAGTCAAAGGGTATGCACAGTTTGATAACTTTTTGGGCATAGTTCCAAATTGCTCTCCAGAATGGCTGGATTCTTTCACAACTCCACCAACAATGTATCAGTGTCCCAGTTTTCCCACATCCCCTCCAACATTGAACATTATCTTTCCCTGTCATCTTAGCCAATCTGACAGGTGTGTAGTGGTATCTCAGAGTTGTCTTAATTTGCATTTCTCTGATCAGTAGTGATTTGGAACACTCTTTCATGTGAGTGGAAATAGTTTCAATTTCATCATCTGAGAATTGTCTGTTCATATCCTTTGACCATTTATCAATTGGAGAATGGTTTGATTTCTTATAAATTAGGGTCAGTTCTCTATATATTTTGGAAATGAGACCTTTGTCAGAACTAAAGGTCCTATTTCTAAAATATATATAGAATTGTGTCAAATTTATAAGAATACAAGTCATTCCCCAATTGATAAATGGTCAAAGGATATGAACAGACAATTTTCACATGACGAAATTAAAGCCATCTGTAATCAAATGATAAAAAGTTCTAAATCACTATTAATTAGAGAAATGCAAATTAAAACAATTTTAAGGTACTACCTCACACCTGATAGATTGGCTAAATGATAGGAAAATTTAGTGACAAATATTGGAGGGGATGTGGGAAAATTGGGACTTTAATGTATTGTTGGTGGAGTTGTGAAATGATCCAGGCACTTTGGAGAGCAATTTGGAACTATGCCCAAAGGGCTGTAAAACTGTGTGTACTCTTTGATCCAGCAGTACTACTACTTAGTCTGTATGCCAAGGAAATCATAAAGGAGGGAAAAAGACCCACATGTGTAAAATGTTTGTAGCAACTCTTTTTGTGGTAGCAAAGAATTGGAAAAGTAGTAAGTACCTACCAATGGGGGAATGAATGAATAAGTTGTGGTACATGAAAGTAATGAAATATTATTGTTCCATAAAAAATGATGAACAAGCTGATTTCAGAAAGGCCTGGAAAGATTTACATGAACTTATGCTGAGTGAAACAAACAGAAATAGAAATATATTGTGCACAATAATGGCAAGATTTTGTGATGATCAACTATGAAAGCTTTGATTTTTCTCAGTGATCATTGATATAAGGCAATCTCAATAAACTCTGGATAGAAAATACCATCTGCTAAGATTAGAAGGGAAACAATAAACTGGGAAAACATTTTTACAGTCAAAGGTTCAGATAAAGGCCTCATTTCCAAAATATATAGAGAATTGACTCTAATACATAAGAAATCAAGCCAATCTCCAATTGATAAATGGTCAAAGGATATGAACAGACAATTAAAGATGCTCCAAATCATTATTAATCAGAGAAATGCAAATTAAGACAACTCTAAGATACCACTACACACCTGTCAGATTGGCTAGAATGACAGGGAAAGATAATGTTCAATGTTGGAGGGGATGTGGGAAAACAGGGACACTGATACATTGTTGGTGGAACTGTGAATACATCCAGCCATTCTGGAAAGCAATTTGGAACTATGCTCAAAAAGTTATCAAACTCTACATACCCTTTGATCCAGCAGTGTTACTACTGGGCTTATATCCCAAAGAGATTTTAAAGAAGGGAAAGGGACCTGTATGTGCAAGAATATTTGTGGCAGACCTCTTTACAGTGGCCAGAAAGTGGAAACTGAGTGGATGCCCATCAATTGGAGATTGGCTGAATAACTATGTGGTATATGAATATTATGGAATATTGTTGTTCTGTAAGAAATGACCAACAGGATGATTTCAGAAAGGCTTGGAGAGACTTACATGAACTGATGCTGAGTGAAATGAGCAAGACCAGGAGATCATTATATATTTCAATAACAATACTATATGATAATCAATTCTGATGGATGTGGCCCTCTTCAACAATGAGATGAACCAAATCAGTTCCAATAGAGCAGTAATGAACTGAACCAACTATACCCAGTGAAAGAATTCTGGGAGATGACTATGAACCACTACATAGAATTTCCAATCCCTCTAATTTTGTCCTCCTGAATTTTGGATTTCCTTCACAGGCTAAATGTACACTATTTCAAAGTCTGATTCTTTTTGTTCAGCAAAACAACTGTTTGGTCATGTATACATATATGGTATTTAATTTATACTCTAACATATTTAACATGTATTGGTCGACCTGCCATCTGGGAGGGGGGAAGGAGGGGAAAATTGGAACAAGGCGGGGGGGGGGTTGGCAATTGTCAATGTTGTAAAATTGCCCATGCAAATATCTGGTAAATAAAAACTATTAATAAAAAAAGAGAAAATACCATCTGCATCCAGAAAGAGAATTATGGAGATTGAATATAAATCAACACATGCTTTGTTCATTTCTTTTTTTCTGTTTTTTTTCCCTCCAATACGTTTTTTCCCTTTTGTTCTGATTTTTCTCTGTCAACATGATTCATAAAGAAATGTGCATTTAAAAAGTTAAAATACATGTATAATCAGAAAAATAAATAAATTAAAATAATAATAAAAAGAAACAAAAAAAAAAAGAAAAAGAAAACTTAATGTCTTCTCTTCTCACCCATATCCTGCCCCTTCCAATCTGCTTTTTAATTATGAAAAAGCCACAGAAGAAAAGTCATAATGCCAGCAAGTCACATAGCTGAAAGTTGAAATAAGATTTTAGAATCATAAATCATGAGCTGCAATGGACCTTAGAAGTCATCTGGTCTAATATTATCATCACAGAGTTATACAAACTGAGGTCTAGAGAAATGAAATTACTCAGCTAAACTCACCAAGAGAGTGAATGGTATAGTCATCTCCAAAGTCTGGTCTAGTGATGCCATGATCAATACTGTTTGTATTACAACAAACATCTGACATTTAGACGAGAGCTATTTCAAATATATTATAAAACATCTAAATGAGAACTTAAAATATCTTTATCATTATCTAAATGTTATCATCTGGATGGAATATAGACTGAAATATTAGATTTTAAAAGGGTAATGATTTTAGTTTTCATCCAGGGTTTTAAGCCTCCTATAGGCTTAACTATAGATATAACATATATTAATTGTCATCCTATTAGAAAGAACTATTTTGAATTACAGAAAGGGAAAAATGTGAGGTAGCTGAGTTAAATGAGAAATTTAAAAAGATGATTAAATAGTCCTTGACATTCCCCATTTATGAAATTTTAGAGCTTAAAAAGTCATTCCTCTTGGGGGACAAAAGTAAAAATTATAGTGACAGAGAATTTTGTTCATGATGGGTAATCAATGAAGAAAAACCTTGAAAAATTTGACATTTTTATTGAACCAGCTCATTCCAGCACTATGGAGTACTCATTCACTGAATCATTGCTGTTAACCAGAACTGAAGTATGAGATTCATTTCCAACAGCTTTTCTGAATCTCTAAAATCTACATAAAATACATAACCCTGAAACAACACTATGTCCAAGATGTCAATATGAAATGCAGATAGATTTGATAAAAAGTTAAAGACCGGAAGTTTTTTTTCTGGAACCCATTATGGGCACTTAACTCCATAAAATTTTTATTGTTATTATTCAGTTATTGTTATTTTAGTTGTGTCCACCTTATGGAAACCATATTTGAGATTTTCTTGGTAAAAATCCTGGAGTGATTTGCCATTTCCTTCTCCAGCTCATTTTACAGATGAGTAAACTGAGGCAAACATAGTTCAGTGACTTGCCCAGGGATACAACTAGCAAGTGACTGAGACCATATATGAATTCAAAAAGATGATCCCAGGCCCAGCGATCTGTCCACTTGGACACCTACATGGGGTTTTAACACAAGAAGATGCTGACAATTTGAGAGGAAAACTCAATGACTTACCATTCTATTTCCACTAATGATTATACAAAAACATTTTGTGAGACCTTTTCTGATATCTTCCTGGCTAAACTGATTTGGAAGCACTTAAACTGTTCAATACCAAGGGAATTATAAAGATTTTGTTGCCTAAATTCAACAAGAGAAGAAGTTTTTTTTTTTTATCATCAATCTAATTCAAAACACCTATCTACTGTGTAACTGCCCTAGTTCTATGAAAGGGACCTTTATTGCTTTTTTATTCTACCTTGAGAAGAGAATCCTTAGGGTCAAGATCCTGTAACTTTTGGCAGAGTTTTGCTCATGACATTAGCATTGAAATATAAAAAGAAGCTTTTGGAGAGCTAAAGCTTAGGCTGAGACTGGAGCTAGAATGATCATCTCATTTTGACAGGGAATTACCAGTGAAGAAAATCACTGGACTTGGGCAGATTAGTGGCTGAAATATAAATTGTTCTGTAACATTGTGGGGTGAAGTATGGGGCATTGAAAAGTATGGTTCCTGGAAGGCACTAAAGACCTAGTATATTTCTGATTTGGAGACCAGCTCTCCATATGCTATTGAATGGTGTCTCTTTTTTTGGGGGGGGGGCATAGTAGATGCAATACACTTTTTGCTGAATCGAATTATAATAGGTTGAAGACTTAATTTGGAACTGTTCATTCTGAGAATGTTTCTTTTGCATATATCTAACATGAACTCTCCCAAGCCTCTCTTCATTGAGAATAGTACTATGAGAAGAGTTTTACTCTTCTATGAGAAGAGTAAAACTCTTCTGAGACTTTGCTGGGTTAATAGCAATGGGACCAGGCCAACTTTATTTTGAACTTGAGTCAACCTTGGGAAAATACATGTAACAAAATAGCTGACTTCTACAGATAAATGAAGAATGAAGCATTATCATCACTAATATAATTTAGGAACTAGCTACCACATTGCCTGGTTTTGAATTTTTATTGATATTAGTTTAGTGAATAGTGCATATTATAAAATTGATAGAGTGGGGAAGTAACTTAAATGGATAGTGGATTTGATGAAGTTGGCAGTTCACTGAAAATTTACATGTAGGAATTATTACTGGAAAATTCATTTGCTTTTCCTCTCCTTCATTTTCATGCACATGCACCATGTTCAGAATTAAAGCTTGACTCCTACAGGACCCACAAAACAGCAGACCATGCCTGTGTGATGGATCTAGAGTTCTACTCCATTATCTTCATAATCTAATGCTAGGGCTCAGGAAGGGGATCATGTGTGTGAGAAGCAGTGCAATTTCACAGGAGGCTTTAATGATGGGGTGAGAAACACACTGACCTCATGTAATGGGTGCTAAACTGCCACTTTAAAAGCATGTCATTCATTTTGCTCTGACTTACTTTCTTCCTTCAATCATATGCTAGTGTCATTTTTATGATACAGATTTAGCTATTGAGGCTACAGGACTGTGAAATGTCATATTAAAAAAAGCCAATAAGAAAAAAAATAAAATTAAGTTGTGAGCAGCATGCATTAGGATTTCAAAAGTGTTCTTCTGCATTAGACTCTTATTCTATCTCTGTCAAGGGGCAGCCAGGCTCTGTTCTCACTTTCCCAGAATCAGTCCTACAGAATGAAATAACTCACCAGCTCAGGAACAGGCTGCAGCTGAAGGGCATAGTTACCACAATAGGAAAATATATTTAGGCTTAAATGTGAGAGGATTCTAGAGCCAGCCTCCTCCTCGATACCCTTGCTTTGTTTTTTAGGGGGATGGCAAAACATACTATAGCACTTTACCTTTTTGAAAATTAATGTTTTGAGAATTTTTCTCTTGAGAAACACACTGAATCAGAACAACTAATTTTACCCTTAAAAGATCAGTTTTGCTTTTTGGTTGCCAATGTGCACAGTAGGATTTCATGTAGCACATCCTGATTATTTTCTACCACTAGGGAAGCTCCTCCAATCATCATCCATTGCTGCACTCTTATTGAAAGGAATGGAGAGACAACGCTGTATGACAGTAAATCTCATAAAATCACAAGCAGCTATAAAAATACCTTTTTTTAAAAAATAAGTTTAGACTTCACAAGAGACATAAGGCTCTATTCACTCAGGACATTATATAGTTAATATAATTTCCTGGGAAAGAGGTCAAAGGGTAGGATACAATCTATTGGGTTTGGAGTTTCTAGGAGATTTAATAACTTGAGAATACTGTATGACACCTTAAATTTTAATACTCTAATCCACAGATATTCTTATTATTATGTTCTCATTTGGAATTTAGGAAAGGACTATTTATAAAGACAGCTTGCTAGATCAGACTGATTGGAAAACTCTAATTAGAAAATCCAGTAGAAATTTCCTATTAATTATTTGAACAGTTCTATGGGTTAGAACTTGCTAAAGTGTGGTAGAAGATCCTAATGGATCATTATACTAAACTACTTAAATTTTAGTTATGCTTTATCTCAAACTTCAAAGAAAGCTGAAACATTCTTCAGAGTCCTGGGAATGTGGATAGGGATGGGATCTATTTTACTGCTATGGAGAGGAAACTTCCTCTTTACAAGTAGCTGAACCTCTTTGCAACTAAGAAGAGAGAATTTTCTGAAAGCTATTACACTGAGAGACTAGGTGGCTGGCCCAGGACCTCTTGGTTCTAAGGAAAGATCTCTTACTCATTATGCTATCTCTTTTCATCTTTATGAGAAATTCACCAAATTTAATTTTACTGTATTGAATTTCTGGTGGTTCATTGCTAGTAAAGAGCAATTAGGAGTATTTAGTTTAGAGAATGAACTTTCAGTTACAGAAACCCTACTGTCTGGTATTTTCTAGAATTCTGATTCCTTGCTAAAATACTCTGAAGGGAGTATTTAGTCAGGGAAAGTGATTCTCAAAGTAAGACTTTAAGTTCTTCATTTTCCCATGCAACTAATGGGAAAACTTTAAAAATAAATTTTCCTGAATTTCATTCTTTTCACAAGAATGTCCTGAGTCATAAATTACTAACCTAAATTATTATGCAACTAGTTACTAACATGGGCATGAACGATTTATGTAGTCCCATGAGAAATTACCTCTGTTATCTATGGGCAGGAGAGGAGGCTGCTAAGACTGCTAATCAATTTTCGAGGTCAAGTTCAAAGATGTATAAAAGACTAGCCTGGCAATGCCATCCATTTATTTCAGGGATAACTCAGGATTCAGTCTGCATTCAAGGACTTGCTTTTTCCTTAGGCAGAACTTCACACAATCTCCTGATCTGTTTGGCAGCCCATGCCCTCCTTGCTCAAATAACCTTTTATTCATTTCATGTATATATTTTCCTTCACTATTAGAGGTAAGATCTGGGAGGGCAAGGATTATTCAATTAGTTTCCTTTTCATGCAAAGATCCTAGTACATTGTCTGGCAAAAAGGTCTTTAATGAATGCTTACCGATTGGATTGAATGTTTTTATTTTCTGCTTTCATGTTAGTAATAATAATCACATAAAAAAACTAAAAATAATAATCACAAATACAGGTTTGACATTTTTCCCCACTGTGCTCTTTCAATAACAGCATCCTATACAAAGTTCTACCCAGTACTATAACTATAAGCTGAAAATAGGGGAAAGACAAAAAGAAAAAAGGAACTATATACTGTAACTAGAGACCCTCAACAAATAGAATGAATCTTTGGCAAGAAGCTATTGCTTTTGTCTCTTCTATTTAATAAATCACAAGAACATTGTTTAACAATAAAATAGAGTTCATGCCTTATGATAGTAAGAAGGTACTGATTGACTGCAAACACCCAAATAGTGGCAACTCCTGGCTACTTAGAGTTATAATATAAACATACATTTAGTTCCAGAACCATTTGCTAAAACACACAATTGATTAATATATACAGAGCTTGTTCATTTACCCAGTGTTATGTTTAATCATTTAATTTTGCAAGAGTCTTCAGATCTTTTAATCATTCTAATATTCTTCTTATTACAACATATTACTGAGGTGTTAGTTCAATTCCATTAAAAAGTGTCATCTGAAAGTAATTTATTCCATGAGTAGCATTAAATGGATATTGCAGAAACGTCTGCATTTTAGGGTAATAATAACTCTTCCAATAGGACTAGTTAAAGAATGATCAAAATAACAAAGGGAATATCTTGATAAGAAGTGACATCCTTTGGAAAGAAGGAAAAATTAGGATGGCCCATAGTCTCAAAATATTTTTCATTAAAATCTCTACACTGGATCTTCACTGGACATGATGCTCTGAGCTTGGCTACCTCTTCTTCCTTTCCTTATCCTTTTTAAAAAATTTCCTATCTCACCAAGGCTATAACTGTAGGGACTGGTTACAGACTAATCTTATTACTGATCAACATAAAAACTTTGACCTGGTCTGTTCCTGATTTAGGTCAGTTCTACTGCTTAAGGTATTTTTTTTGCCCTTGTATTTTAACATGGACTTAGTGTAGATGCTTGACTGCAATATCTCACTCATGATAACAGAGCTCAAAAGATTCACCAGGCTCAGTTTCTCCAGTTGCTGGGGTAATAGGCTTCTGCCACCACACCCCAGAGACTATCTATTGTGCATTAAAAATGTGCTCATATCTGTGGATTCAACCTGAGCTAGATTTTGGGTGTGGAGATAATGTTATTTTCAGGAAAAAATAGCCTTGAGCATGGAATCAAGACATCACATCTCAATTCCTGCCTTCACAACTTAATTTATGTATGGTCTTTGAAAACCCCTTTTTCAACCTCAGTTGCATTCTTTTTAAAATAAAAGAGTTGATATTAGATAGTGCATCACACTTTGAGATATTATGGATTAAACCCTGAAAAAGAAATGTGATCTAAGGAGCTACAATAAATAAGAAAGTAGAATTATGAGCAAAATTCTTTTCCTCAATCATTTAAAAAATAATACCAAATAATTACATGTAAGCAAATTTCAATCAGTATATTAGCACTATGGTTCTTAATTATGCTGAGTAATCTAAGGCTGAAAAGAAACATAAAGAATATCTCTTCTAAGTCTCTGATTTGTAAGGAGCAGGAAGACCAGAGAGAGTCATCAAGAGTACCTGAGGTACTTAGATCCTTTGACTCTGACTTTAGACTCATTTCATTGCAAATCTTGCTTTCTTCCTATCTTTCTCCCAAAATTAATAGCTTCATTAAATGTTGAGGTTTAAGACAGCAAAAATTCCCCTATGCTTTTTCTATTATGATCTGTACATGAACCTCAAACATGAGCATTAAATAATTCTACAGTAAAAAGTTATTCCTTAAATATGTTCTACAAAATAAGGAATTCAAAATACATTTCCTATGCATTAAGAGTAACATAGAAATCTATATAACTTTGCTTTAAATCTTATTTTCTACTCAAAAAAGTGCAAATAAAAACAATTGCATTTACTTTTTAAATGAATTTTTATATTTTTTCTAAATGTAAACAGCAAGTAGAATGGGCAATTTCCTGTAAATAGAAAAGAAAAAAGTTTTATATGAAAAAGTAGAGTACTATTTTGTAAAATTTACTTTTAAAAACTACAAAGAATAAAAATCATCTTGTAGCTTTCACTGTTTTCTAGCTTATCAGGTCTTTCTGGAACTACTACATTGAACAGAAACTGTAGGTAAAGAGAGGGACTATGGCAAGGTGGATAGAATGCAGACTTGGGGTCAAGGTCAACCTCAGTTCACACTGGTTCAGGATCTGGGCAAATGAATTAATTTATTAGAATCCCCAGACAACACTCAAAGACTATAAACCAGAGACAACAATCAGAGATTTATATTAGTAGAAGTTTCCTTTTTGTGATCTTCTCAATAGCAGAAAAATCTCAGATCTGGTCTCAAAAACAACAACAATAACAATAACAACAACAAAAATAACAGTTATGTTAGGCAATATAAAACAGCCTGATCAAAAATATATCACTTGATCATTGGCAATAACATTTCAACACATTTATAATTATCCTGATTTCTCTAGGAAAAATACTTGAGGATTGCTATGTAGCCCACAGCAAAGAACAGAAGAAAAAGAAGTCTACCTTAACTATAGCCCCAGTAGTTGTTCAATGTTAGTTATTTTTTTTTTTACAACTATATATGAAAATAAATTCCAAGCGTAGAGGATGGTAGGGGTAAATTGACATATTAATACATTTACACAGTCAGAATCAGAAGATTTGCAATGGAATGAGTCTAAAGCCAGAGTCAAAGGACCTAAGTACCATATATAATGTTTCATCTTTTACTCATTAAGTTGCACTCAGTATAGAACTTTATACTTATCCTTATAAATTTAATCTACAATTAGAAGTAGCCCAGTCTTATAACTTGTTGAACCCTGACTGCCAACCATTTTGCAAGCTATCCCTTCCAGCTTTGTGCTATTAATAATCATGCATTCTATGGCTTCAGCCTTGATAAAAAATATGTTAGGGACTGATACAAAGAGAATTGGAACCCTTACTTGAAGTTGACATAGATGCATACATAAGTATTAATTGGACTCCAAATTTGCCTAACTATGCTATAATGTAGTTTACATCTCTCCAAAATATTTTGTATTATACATAGCATATCATAATATATATAAAAAACTTTCAGGAAAGTTAATCATGGCAGATCTATAGACTTCCTTTGACCTAGTTACTTTGTCAAAAAAGAAAATGGGGTCTATTTGCCATGATCTTTTTTTGATTAACCTATATTATCTGTAATTCAATACTTCTTTTAATTTCTAAATGCTTACAAATCATTTCTTCAATAATGTTTTACAATTTTGTCAGAAATATAAATCAAACTTATGGCCCTATAGTGTTAAGACTGCATTCTTATCCAATTAAAAAATATCAGGACAATATATGTCCCTTTCTTTTCTTGTGTTGATGCTTCTCTTGTCATCCAAAATCTTTTAAAGCTAACCAACAGAAGAAGGAAGAGAGGAAATGCTCACATTCATTAAGTAGTTATTACATGTTAAACACTACACTGAGAACTTTAAAAAAATGAACCTATCTGATCTTCATAACAACCTTGGCAGTTAAACGCTGCTAATATCCCCAACTTATACTTTGTAAATAGAGGCAGATAGACTTAGTGGGATACAACTCAAGTCAGTCTTTCCAACTCCAGGCACATTCCTTTATCCACTGCTTAATCACATTGGTCAGTAGCTGGCATATCAAGGAAGAAAGAGTCTAAGATTGCAAATGGAGCTATAAAACTTGGCTTCACATTTGTTCAGCAAATTATTTAAGCTTCAATTTTCCAATAAGAAAAAAAAAGGATAACAAATACCTAAATACCAGGGTCATGGTAAAGATCAAGTGAAATAATGAATATATGGTGATTTGAAAATCATACAAGTATGCTGCCTATGAAAATGATTATAATAAAGATGAAAATCAATACTGACAAATTTATACATGTCTAGAAAAGGGTCAACTAGTATAATAGAGGGAATATGAAATTATGATATATAAAGATGAGTAGAAAGACCCAGGAATGTATAACTTGGAGAAAATATTTTTATAGGACAAGATAACTGTCTTCACGAGGACAGAATGAAGTACTAAGAATTCTAGATTTGAAATAGAAGAACATGGGTTCAAGATGCCATTTTGATAATTGTGCCCTGCATGACCTTTAGCAAATTACACCAACTACCTTTGCGTAATTTGCCTTAATTGTAAAACAAGGAGATGGAAATAAATTATCCCTAAAGTTCTTTCTAGTTCTTTGATTATAACAGTATAACCCCATATATAAAAAAAATTGCCATGTGGGAGGTTTCTTCTGGTTTTTCAGGGAAAATAGAACTCAAATGAATGAATAGAAGTTACAGGCAAACATATTTGGGGATTAACATCCTAAACAATTAAACTCAAAAATTAATACCCAACAATATAAAAACTGCTTCCATCTATGATAGGTAACAATAATAAGAATAATACCATTTTCATTTTATAAACAGTGCAATTTTTGATATTGTTTTAAGGTCTGAAAACTGCTTCTTTTAAATAAACTTTGTGAAACAATTAGTTCTAGTATCATTTTTATTCTATGGATTAAGAAATTGACATTCATAGAGGCAGAGTCAGCAAAAGATCAAGGCCAAGACTTTTGATGGAGTTTGGGACCTTTTCCCATAGATCATGTTCATAGGTGGAGATGTAAGGCTACTTATCAGAAATGACATAAAGGACAGTTGGGAGATATGGAAGGGGACATCTACAGAAAGGAGGTTTAACTAGATAACATTTGAAGATATGTTTTAAAAATAGTATCCAATTATTTTATTTATTTTAAACAAATTATATTTAAACAAAATATAAAAAGAAAAGCAGAAAAGAAAATTAAAAAAAGAAAATGTAACATTGTCATGTGCTCAGCAGAGCATTGGGGAGGATTCAAAATATGTAACAATAAATTTCCCTTTGAAGAAAGCATATATAAAAACAGAAGAGATTATTTTCACAACTACCCATATTTACTTTGCTTCCTTGTAAGTTATTCTTTTTTTCTCTGTGTGCATGTTTGATGTTAAACTTTCTTCCTTTCTTCCCCTTCTCTCCCTCAAGCAGGCTATAGTTAAGCAATCTATATATTTATATCTATGTATCATCTATATTAATATATATGAATATAGATATATACACAAATACATACATATATTTATATATCTATGTCTTTACAACCAGCTACATACCCACTCAGATATATATATTTATATATACATATATTCCTGCATATATATATATATATGCAGAGAGAGAGAGAGAGAGAGAGAGAGAGAGAGGAAAGAGAAAGAGAAAGAGAGCACATTTACATATGTATAAACATGCATCTAAAACAATATTAATATGGCTGACATGAAGGTACTTTTAATTTTATGATTTGATAGATCTGTTATGATCATTGGGCACTAACTGAGATGCAAAAAAATTAAAATCAGAATCATGTACCCTTTTGAATTCTCAAAGCAAAATAAAGAATCGATGACTAAGAGTATCTCACTATACACTGGTTTTCTCTGATTTGCATCATGGATCCTCTAAAAGGATAATTACATGTTGAATAAAAGATAGGTATTGTTAGAAGACCTTGGTTAAAATCTAAGCTTTATAATTTAGAGGCCAGGAAATCTTGGACAAGTCATATCATTCTATATTTTTCAGTTTCTTTTTCTGTAAAAAAAGAATAACAATACCTACTGGCATAAAAATGCATACAGCACAAGGCAGGTATGCCCAAGATTGACCTTTTTCCTTCTACCTGCAATCTCTCTTTATATGCTAGTTATCTGATACCAAAAATATGTTCAGGTCTACCAAATCTTTTTAAAAGAACAAAGTTTATTTTTTTCCATCTCTGCAATCCACTTTCTTATATTTTTTGTCCCTTTTGTGCAAAAACTCCTAGATATATCTCAATTCGACTAACTAAAACATAGTTTACATCTTACCACTCCCCTGTCTAAATGCAACACCTTACATTGCTGCTCAAGGTCTAGGTTTCCAAGTTTCAAGTATTTTTATTATTTTTATTATTCTGAATTTGACAAAAAGAACAAATATTCATATTTCATAAAGTACAAAAATAGGATTAGAGATAAAACCAGAAATTTCCCATGTGAAAGGCTTGCTTTATATGCTAAATTATAATATATTAATATAATAGTATATTATATATAAATGTATAATTATATACTAAATTAGTTTATAGTTTATACTAAATATAGCATACACACATTATATATATATATACATACATACATATATATATATATATATATATATATATATATATATAAATGTATGTTATGTAAATATACACAATACACATGTTACACCTAAATTCAGTCCATTACTTAGGAAGCTGATCTGTATTGCCCTCTAAACTTCCTGTTTCTGTGTCCTTTTTATAGTACTGCTAAAGTGTTGTGTTGGGGATCTGGGCTTGGATGAAATCTTATGAACCACTCATTGTTTTTGGATAAAATATAAACTCCTTAGCATGTTTGGATGTCTGAATAAATTGGTAGATTTGAAGGTTTAGATATTTTTATAATGGCTGTACTGACTCTAGATAAAATGTTGAGCTCATTCCTACACTTTCTAGCTTTCATAGTCCTCTTTCTTATGAGAAATTTCAAATATCCTTGCTAACTGGCCCAGAATAATTTGAGGGGTGAAAACCAATCAGACATATCTGAATGGAACTCTACCACTCCAATACAAACTCTGGTTTTCTTTTACATCCCAGAGCAGCTTTTTGTGTAGAAAAATATAGGTGTGTGGCCAGTAAACTGGGAGAAAGTAAGATAATCGAGTGTAGTAAGATTACTGCATCTAGAAGAAGATTCTGGTTTGCTCATTGGTTTTTTCCCCTCTGTCAGTGGGTCAAGATAAACTCTTTCAAGGTTTCTGGGTAAGATGAAGCTAAGAAAATGAATTTTGCCTCATACACTATCTGTGTAACTTCTGGTTGCCTATGAGGTAACTGTGTAGCTTGGTGAATAGAGAATTAGTTTTACAAATCCAGTAGACTCAACTTCAAATCCTGCCTCAGATGAACTATCACAGCTATGTGAACCTGGGCAAGTCATTTAAAAAACAAATAAAAACCCCCAACCTATAAACACTTATCAATTACAGATGGCCAGGGACTTCAGATTCTACTACTTTGTAGCAGTCTGATAGGTGAGCATACAATTGGTTCTCAGTGATTCTTATTTGGCTAACTTAATATCCTATTTTGTCTTCCATAATATTATATAAATTGGACTTGGAAGACTAAGGAAATTTCATTATTCTCTTGCTAATTTGATCTTTCTCAATAGACTCACTCTTCATCAAATGAAATCAGACCATATTATGTAAGTGTTGAGACTTAAATTCAACTTCTGCAAAATTAAGAGGCTGGGTTAGCTGCCCTCTATGGTCTCTTTTAGCTTAAAATCTGTAATCTTAGGAGCCAATGAAATTATATGTTCTTGAAGGTACAGGTGTTCATTTTTCACTGGCAATTGTCCCAATCAACTACAGGCTGCTAGATTCCTTTATGCAGAAAGTGTGTGAGCTCTGGGAAGATAGGACGATATTGGCTGTGGTTTTACAACCATGCGAACTGCAATTCTGGTTTCATAGAACTTTAAGCAGTCAATTTCCTGTGTCCGTACCTTCCATTTGTGGCAGCTGTGGACCCTTGAAAGTGCCTAACCAGGGAGTTATAGGGAGACCACATAAAATCTTAATGTTAATTTCCTTGCTCACTGTCGTTTTATTATTATTAATGTTACCCTTCATGGAAAAGGCTATGCATGCTGTTTTAAGAGAGTTGTAATTAAAAAAAGGAATTAAATTAGCAAATCTCTATGAGGAAGTGATATGCAAAGGTGTCTTTGGATACCAAACTGAAACTTTATTCACCAAAGTAGTTTCAAGACAATAACAAAAATCACATCTGGCTCCATTTTATAAAAAAGTATAATAAAAAACATTACAGGTCAGCAAAGAGGGCTAGCATTCATAGGGAACTAATGTGAGAGGTCTTGAATGTTTGTTTACATAGCTTGCCATAGATGACTGGAGATGCTTTCTTCTTCTGTAAATACTTAGTAAGACTTTTACATCTTGGACTCTTAGCATTAGTCAAAAATATATTTACTCACGGAAATTAGGCTACTAAGCTTACAGTTAAATAATGAAAAGATAAACTCAATCCATTTAAAAATGTCAATAGGAAATTGTCTCTTATAGCAATCTGTAAGACCTTGGCACTCTTTCTTGGTAAGTTCTTTGAGAAAAGTGATCCTCTTCAGTGCAGGTGCTAGTCCAGGTGATGGAGAACCTGAAGTTTAAATGTGTTTCAACTTGCTGTTCAAAAACTTCACAAAACTGAAGTGAAGCTCTAAATGCAACCATTTTCAATTTTAAAAACATCTTTTGGAATTGAAATCTCCAGAAAGTATATGGGTATTGAAAATTCCCAGGTCCCTAATAAAGAAATTCGTAAAGAATCATAAAAACCTAACCAATTAATACAAGAGAGTATGTTGTTTATTATGGAAATTGTAATGGACTGAGACTAGGGATAGACATGTCATTTCAAATTCTCTGTTGTTATCAGTATGATCTAGATAAAGTTTCCTTCTTTGGAAATGTGTTCATGTCTTTAAAATGGAGATACTACCTACTCTGTTCATGTGGCAGGTTTCTTGAAAGGACAATTTAAGAAAATGTGTGTGGCAAGTCAACAAATACCTCTTAGATGCCTGTTATGTATTGAAATGTGCTTTTATCCTAAGGGTAACATAGAAAATAGTAAGGAATGGCTCCTGCCACAAATCTAGAAAGAATATAAGATGAATACAGAGATAAGTACAATACAAGCAAGGATCTGATCTGAGAGAGAGAGAGAGAGAGAGAGAGAGAGGAGAGAGAGGAGAGAGAGAGAGAGAGAGAGAGAGAGAGAGAGAGAGAGAGAGAGAGAGAGAGAGAGAGAGAGAGAGAGAGAAAGAGAGAGAGAGAGAGAGAGAGAGAGGAATACAGAGATAAGTACAATACAAGCAAGGATCTGATCTGAGAGAGAGAGAGACAGAGAGAGAGAGAGAGAGAGAGAGAGAGAGAGAGAGAGAGAGAGAGAGAGAGAGAGAGAGAGAGAGAGAAAGAGAGAGAGAGAGAGAGAGAGGAATACAGAGATAAGTACAATACAAGCAAGGATCTGATCTGAGAGAGAGAGAGACAGAGAGAGAGAGAGAGAGAGAGAGAGAGAGAGAGAGAGAGAGAGAGAGAGAGAGAGAGAGAGAGAGAGAAAGAGGGAGAGAGGGAGAGAGGGAGAGAGGGAGAGAGGGAGATAGGGAGAGAGGGAAAGGAAAAAAGGAAGGAGGAAGGGAGGGAGAGAAAGGGGAGGAGGAAAAAGAGAAACAGATTAAATCACTGGGATTCTGGGAAGGGAAGAATATGAAAGCAATTATTAAACTGTTAAGGGCTCTTAGAATTCACCATTTATCATCATTATTATAGTAATCTTCAGGGGAAAAAGGAATATGCCACTCTATCATGCTAGACACTGCTGTCTAATGCCCCGAGGTCTCCATCACAAGATGGGAATCCCATGCATGATTCAAACCTATCTGAACTCATTTCTTAATGATTAACCAACACTGACCCCATTATACAGTCTTTTATCCCAGTGATTCTGATCCACTAGCTGTAATATTTCAAATTTCATTCTTCATTCCTAAACGCCTGCTACCTAATGATCAAAAATTCAATCCTAACTCTCCCTTTTCCATCTCCTCTCACCATTTCCCACTTGATTGATACCAAATTCTTCCACTATACTCAATGGACCAAATATCTGCCTCATAGGTAACAAATTTATGTTCATCTCAGAACTTTTTCTTTCATTTCCTTTCACATTTTGGCACTCTGTGGAATCTGGCTGCTTCCTGATTACAGTCTCTCTTGGAGACTCTTTCCAACATTGGTTACACATATATTGCGACTTCATTAATGGAGATTTTGGAAACCCCTTACAGGCTCTATTTTTCTTCATCACTCAGTGATATCTCCTTTGAGGTTCTCTCAAGCCATACCTACCAATCAAAAAAGATTATGGTAGCTGTTGTTATCTAATGAATAGAATGTAACTTTTTTTCCTCAATTAGTTTAGTGACTTGACTTACAGATTTGTCTCTATAAATAAATACATATATAAGTATATATATATATATATTTGTATGTATATGTGTATACTATTACATACATACATCCATCCAACAAAAATATCGATAGTCACTCTAACTTCCAGTTACTAAACAATAAACCAACCTTTCACCAGAGGAGTTGGGTGGCAGTGTCTGGAGTCAAGAAGACTCACCTTCCTGAGTTCAAATTCAAACTCGGATATTTATTAGCTGTGTGACCCTGGGCAAGTCACTTAATCCTGTTTGTCCTAGTTTCCTCATCTGTCAAATGAGCTGGAGAAGGAAATGGCAAATCACTTCAGTATTTTTGCCAAGAAAATTCCAAAATGGGGTCAAGAAGAGTCAGACATGATTAAAAATGATGAACAACACCCTTTACTATCCCTCTGCTGCAGATCGAAACCATCAAATCCATGACTTTGCCATCATTTACACATCTTCCACTTTCATATTAATGATACTAGGAGT
Organism: Sminthopsis crassicaudata; assembly: GCF_048593235.1. Taxonomy (NCBI): domain Eukaryota; kingdom Metazoa; phylum Chordata; class Mammalia; order Dasyuromorphia; family Dasyuridae; genus Sminthopsis; species Sminthopsis crassicaudata. The sequence continues at coordinate 361,672,316 of NC_133618.1, read as the reverse complement.
CTTCTTATTGATTGATTTTCTTAGGTTTAAGGCCAATGATAGTATCTTTTGTTCAAAATTTCAAACTGGTTGCCAAAATTATTGTTCTATTTCACAGCTCCACTAACATTATGCTAATGTGTCTATCAATCCAAAATTCATTCAATGATGATGATTATCCATTTTTGTCATTGTTAATTTGCAAAATTCAGGTGAAATCTCAAGGATTTGCATGTTTTGTCATTATTGATTTGGAAAATTTTTTCTTATGAATACATTGTAATCCTTCTTTGGGAATGGTTTGTTTATTTCTGTTGATCACTTATTTATTGGAAAATGGCTATTAATTTTATTTGTATTGATTAATTATAACTAACCTTTTCAAAATCCTTTCAAATCTTTTCAAACCTTCTATGACTACTCTCTCAACTGTCAGTTGAGAACCGTGTCTCATCTTTCACTGAAAAAATTGAAGCAACTTGCAAAGAATATTCTCTTCAAAACTGAATTCTAAATTACTTAGATATCTGTAAGTATGTCTATACCATTTCTACACCATTCTCTCACAGGAAGAGGAAGCATTCTCTGAAGGAAGGCTAATTTTTTCATGTGATCAAGAGGTCTCATTCTACCTTGACTTCCCTAGTAGCCTGAGTGCTCTGTCATCCCTACTTTCAACTTAACTTACTTTTAATTTCTCTGTGTCTACTGGTCACTTCCCTTTTACACATTCCTATAAATACATTTCTATTTTCCCCTTCCTTAAAAACAGTCCTTACTTGATCTATTATATCCCTGGTAAATATTACCCCCTTTTCTCTTAACCTTTTTTATTTGCTTTAAATAATAGAGAAAAAAATATAAATGGTGTTTCTACTTACATTTATCTTACATTATTATACTATTATCACGACCAAAGGGCTTCTTACCTCCTCACTCAACTAAAACTGAGATCCTTTAAAATTACTAATGAAATCCTTATGGCCAATACTACTGTTTTTGTTTGTTTGTTTGTTTGTTTGTTTTTTTCTCAGTCCTCATCCTACTTGAGGTCTCTGCAATCTTTGATTGGTTAACCTTTTTTCTTTAACATTCTCTTCTCTTTTGGTTTGTTACATTGCTTTATTGTGATTCTCCTAACTGTTTGAATTTTCCTTAGATTCCTTTAGTTATATCTTAATTTAGATAATACTTACTAACTCGGGGTATAATACACAGGTAAGCTTTTTTTCCTGGGCCATCTTCTCTTATCCCTCTATATTGTTTCACCTGGTAAAGTCATCAGCTTCAATTATTCTATGAAGATCCCCAGATATATTTCACCACCCTAATTTCTTTCCAAACTTCTAGTCTCACATCTCCAATTTTATTCTACATATCAGTCTAGATGGCCAGATAAGTTATACTCAACACGTTCAAAACCGAACTTGCCTTTTCTATGCCAACAATCCCATTTTCTCAATCTTCCTATTGTTGTCAAATGCATTACACAAAACATACGTGTTACCCTTATCTCTTCACTTTCCACTTCACTCTCTTCCCCCATCTAATCTACTGTCAAAGACTATGGACTTAACCTTTATGACTTCATTTACATATTTTTCCATTCTCTCCTACAGCACTGTACCCTGATGCCCAAATCTCTACCCCCACTCCCAATCTTTACCATTTCACTAAAATGGTTTAGTGATTAGTGAGAATTAGTGATTTAGTGAGAATGCTGATTGGTCTGCCCATCAGAAGTCTCTCTCAATTTCAGTTCATTCTTTATGGAGCTAATTACAGTGATCTTCCTAAAGTAAAAGCCTATTCATGTTGTCTCCTGACTGAATATATTCTACTGGCTCCCAGTCTCTTCCAGCATTAAAAAACCAAATTGTACCTTTGGCAAAGTTCTTTATAATCTGTCTTCTCCTAGTCCAAGACTTCCAGTTTTTTTTAGATCTTATATATGTACTCTACATATGATACAGATTTTGTGGAACAAAATGCTTCATTTTCCAGTTCCAACAATTTTCACTACTGATATCCATGTCTGTAATGCTCTCATCATAGGCAGGCAGTTGATATAATGAGAGCATCACAGACATGGATATCGGTAGTGAAAAAATTCTCTGACTTTCTTAAAGTTGTAACCAAAATTTCACCTTCTACAAAAAATTTCAAGATTCCTCATAACTCTCATGATAAAATTTAAATTTTCTAGTTTTGCTTAATTATAGTGCCCTAATCTCCAATTTATGGTCCCTGAAAGCAAAGTAATTTGCATTTTTCTATCTCTAGTACTCTTCACAATACCTATCTACTACTGGGTTTTTAATAAAGATTTTCTGATTATGACACCCAAACTACTCCAAATAGTCTTCAGAACTAGTCTCCTAACATTAAGTCCATCCACTACTGACTGGCAAAATAATCTTCCTAGCTAAAATGCATGCCTGACCACATTATGTCTCTCTAATTCAATAAATTCTGATGGCTCCAGATCATCTCTAGAATCAAATGAGGAATCTTCTCTTTGGAGTTGAAAAACCATTTTATTTTCAAACCCTCTCACTTTTCTATTCACCCCCTTTCCTTCCCCTTATATAATTTTTAAGCCAGACAAATGGTCTTCCTTGCTGTTCCTTAACAAGAAAGGATCTCTGTGCTTGAAGAAATTTCTCTGAATGATGTTCATGCCCGGAGTTTTTTTCTCTTTAGCTCTATTTCCTGGCCTGTCTGATTTTTTTCTAGTTCCAGGTAAAATCTCACCTGTAGGAATCTCATCTTGATCTCTCTTCACATTAATACCTTCCCTGTATTGGTTATCTCCAAATTAACCTGTCTACATCTTATTTGTACATGGTTATTTGCAAATTTTTTCTCATTAGACTGTAAGATTGTTGAGAGGAAGAGTTGCTTTTTCCTTTATTTATCTTCAGCTTAAGACAATGCCTGATGTACAGTATGCATTGAATATATACATATGTAGATAGATATAAATATAGATAAATACACTTATTGATGAACCTCTAATTAAAATGTAAATTCCTTTAGATCAATAATGAAATTTAAACCTCTTGTCTCCTTCCAAGCTACCAATATAGTTATGTATTCTTAATACAAATGCTACTACAACAAATATGTGTTGTTATTTTTTGTGTATATGGGGCCATCCACCAGAGCAGGTACAAAGTTAAGGTAAGACATGGCCCTTGTTCTCAGGGAATTAACAATTTAAGGCAGATGAGATTCAAATCTAGCTATAATACATGTAACTGGGCCTCTAAGGTCCCATCTTTGAAGCATTTACAAATATTTCCTACTATGCACAGGAAAAGTAAGGCAATGTCAAAAACATTTGTTCAGCAATTATGAGTCAGATACTGCTAAGTGTTAAAGACACAAATACAGTAAAAAAGATAGTCCTTAACACAAGGAACTTATATTGTTAGTAGAGAATATAACACTCAAAAATATGGAGTATAAAAGGATTTGTGATATTGATGTCCTGAAAATCATATGTGAAGGAAAAGAAGTTGGGCAGATTAGCCCTCTTCCAAAATGGGGCTTTAATAGAAAAATATGAAGGGAAAAGTGGGTCTGCTATGGTGGAGGAATATTTCAGGGATGAAAGCCCTAAGAAAATAAGGGAAGTTCCATGAAAGGTAGCAGTGGAGTCTAGAAAGCCAAAAATAGAGGCAGAATGCAAATGAATGGTAGGTGACTCATGGAAGAATGCTTCAGTAGTAAAAGAAGTTGGAATAGAACAGGGGTGTTTTAGGGGTATAAGACTGCTGAAGCATGTTGCAAGATGAGAATGCCCCAGATACCAAGGGAAAATCTGACTGGGATATAATGTTTATTTTCAGCAAGGCAGAAGCAGAACTATATGTCAATCCAAATGGAGTTCCTAAGTCCTCCAACAACAGGAAAAGCATGTTCATTACAAGATCCATGTTGTTCTTGGGACAGAAAGCAGACAGAGAACATCTGATCATTCTTTAAGGACTGGCTCCCAAAGGCAAATTCTCTTTCCACACTTATATACAAACTATTGCATGGTAAAAATAGGTGTTCCACTTACTTTACTTTCCTTCTCTTCATGAAGCTTTACAATCTGAACTTCGTCATTTCACAGAAATTTCTTCCAAGTTAAAAATGAGTATTGATTGCCAACTCCACACACTTCTTGGTCTTCTGCAGCCTCTTTCTTTAGGAATTGAGAATTTCTTTTCTCTAGATTTTGAGGACACCATTCTTTCCTTGTACTCATTCTACTTATAGTGTTGGTCTCTTTTGCAAGGCTCACTGTCCAATCAAAGGTATCCCCAGGCTCCCTCCTATTTCACTTGTTGATTCCCATTAGTTACTATTAATTTAATTATAATAAATATGTTCATGATTCTCATATCTACATATACTGCTCTTAGCTCCCAGGCGAGGTTGAGGTTCTTATTTCTCACTGTATTTTTGGCATCTTGGACTGGATTACTAACCAACATCCTTAAAGTCATCATGTCCAAACTGGAACTCATCCTATTGCTTCAACTTTCTCCCTAAATCCCTATCAAGGACATAAAAATTTTACTAGTGAGTTAGGTCTGCAACTAAGACTAAAATGATCTGAAAAATACAAATTTCTATGTTATAGAAATCAGCTCTATAGATGAATTACACAACTATCAAGGTAAGAAATAGCAATTTAAAAAGGACCAATGCTGATCTCTGAATTCTTCTAAAGTCTCTAAATGCTTTTCAGATGATATATGTTCTGGGATAAATACTAGATAGCTTAAATTCAACATGCTCCAACTGAAATCATCTTTTTTTTTTTTGTTGTTTTTGTTTTTGTTTTGTTTTGTTTTTTTTTTTTGTCTAACCTCCATCTCTTAAACTTCCAAATTACTACAGACAGGAACAACATTTTTCCAGGATGTGACCTAGTCCCTTAGGATTGCAACTTGTATTACTCATTATCTTTTATATCAAAGCTCTTGCCAGGCTTGTCAATTTTAAATTTCTCTAATTTCTCTAATAGCAAAATGTTGGGTACACATTAAGAAATGAATAGTAATTAAATGATTGATTGACTTTATCTTTGTTTGTCTAATATGTCCCCTTTTCTCCACTACTGAATGTCTTCAATTTATGCCTAGATTATTGGAATAGTCTACTGCTGGCTCTGTCTACTTCTACACTCTCTCCACTCTGATCCATTCTCCCTTTAGACACCAAAGAGATTTTCTTTAAGTACAGTTCAGATCATGATATCCCTCTATTCAATAAACCAAAAGGATCAAATACAAAATACACTGTTTGGCATTCCAAAATCCTTTATAATCTAGCCTCATACTACCTTTTATCTATCTACATCTGACTATTCATGAATAAATTACTCTTTGCTTCAGTAGTATTAGTCTCCTAACTGTTCCATGAATAAAACATTCCATCTTTTGGCACTGAGCATTTTGTCTGGTAATCCCCTTTGTCTGGAATATTCTATTTCCTCTGGTTTGATACTGATCTTCCTGGCTTTGTTTAAATCCTAACAAATCCCCCATCATTTATCAAAAAATTTCCCCAGCTTCTCTTGAATTTAATATCTTTCTTCTATTATTTATTTTCTATTTATTCAATATATAGCTTGCTTTGTTTTTATTTGATTCTATATTGTTTCTATGATTAGAATATAAGCTCGTTGAGATCAGAGTCTATCTTTGCTTCCATATATATATATATATATATATATATATATATATACACATATATATATATATATGTAATTTAGCAAAGTGTTGGAGACATATTGGGAATTAATAAATAATAATTAAATGATTGATTTGTGTTTGTCATTCATTCATAAAAATATGAGCTCCTTAAACTAAGGAACTACTTTATGTTTATCTCTATAATACTATAACTTTGCACCATGTTTAGCACTTAGTAAAATATTTCTTGAATTATTTTGAAAAATGGTATTATTCGTTATAATTGGAATCCCTGATAAGGGCAGTCTTGGACATAAAGGAATTTGGGTAATCAGAGATCTTAGAACACTGATGGGAAAGTGTAATGGAAGACAATCTCTTTGCCTGGAAAATATTCAGAAGAAGGGACATGGAATCCAGAAAAGTCAACAAAACATGTTATATGGAAACCAATGTAAAGAATTGAAATAAATAAAAAGACATTCAGAAGAGAGAATTTGATGACTTGGTATTCCTAAGTGTTCTTACAACTTTGTGTCTACAAGAAGTCTATTGAAAAGAGAAACTAGGATTCAGAACTTCCGGGGGCGGAGCCAAGATGGAAGTGACAACACACATTTCCCTCTGACCTTCTCTACAATCCTCACACTAATTATGAAATCCAGCCTCTGAATTAACTTTGGACTGGCAGAACCCACAAATTTTGGGAGTGCAACAAATTATCAGCAGAAGATAATTTTGAAGATCACCAGAAAAGGTCTGTTTCAATCGGAAACGGGAGGGAGGCAGGCAGTGCAACCAGCTGAGTTCAAAAATGCCAGCACAGACAGTGCAGAGTCCTGGGTGATGCAGTCTTTGTGTGGTGGTTAGAATTCACATGGCAGAGAATCTACAAGAGGAAACAGACCCAAAAAGGTCTGTTTCAATCAGAAATGGGAGGGAGGCAATGAAGCACAAACAGCTGACCAGAAACGCCAGAGCAAGCAGCACAGAGAACCAGGGCATTGCTGACTCTGCTAGTGTTGCTGACTTTGTGGGGCAGTGCAGATTCTGTGTGGCAGAGATTCTACAGGGAGGAATCTACAGGAATCTGTAGAAGAACACAGATAGGAGGGGAACTCTGGGTAAGGTATAAGACCCTTTAGCCCAGAGGAAATCTGCTGACAATATCTGGTTTGGCTCCCTATTTACCTTGGTGTTCATAACCTTTTCCTGAGAAGTCAAGGAGGGCATGATTATCTGTGTTCTACTTGAAGCAAGGATACTTACAGCAGGGTGTTTTATTCAGTGTGACTGATGAGATAATGGTTTTTCTAGTTCACATATACTTAGTGTGATATGGTGATGTAATGGTTCTACAGTTGGCACATGCTCAGTGTGCTGTAGTGATGTAAATGTACTAAGGTATTTAAGGGAGGAGAGGATTGGAGAGGAGAGAGTGTGTGTGTTTGAGCTTTGATCACAGACTCAGAGACTTGAGATTCCAGACCTGATCATCCTTGTTTTGGCTCTCCTGTCTTCATCACTTCTCTACCTAAGACCAAGGTCCATCCAGAGATCCTCCAGAAAGCTAGTCCAGACACTACATTTTGACACAAAATGTGGGCCCCCCCAGAAGAACATTACAGGAATCTACAGCAGTGTTGGCAACTCTGCCCTGGTTGCAAGCCAGTAGATCAGCAGAGAAGTTATAAAACATCTAACACAAACACAAAAGATCAATAGTGAACCCTGAAATGCTAGAATCTCAGGGGATTTGGCCACATATACCCAGCACTGAGAGTGAATCACCATTGATCCAGGGTAGATGTAGCTGCCTGGAAAACCTCCCCTTCTCTAAAGTAGACCTTAACTTAAAAAAAAAAAAAGTAAAGAGGACTCTGAAGATAGCTTTAATGATGAAAGAGAATAGATTTCAAACCCTGAGGAGACTAAAGGCAGATTGTCTCCAGATGAAGCCCCAAAAGGCAAAATAACCTGGTCCCCATCACATAAGGCTCTCTTAGAAGAAATTAAAAAGGATCTTAAAAGTGAGTTAGAAGAAAAATGGGTAAAGGAAATGAAAAATTTGCAAGAAGGTTTGGAAAAGGCAACACAAAAACTATCTGAAGAAAATTCACTGCCAAATAGATTTAGTGAAATGGAAAAAACACATAACTCATCAAAAAGAAAGCAACTCCCAGAAAAACAGAATTTGTGAAACAGAAAAAGAAAATAACTTCTTCAAAAACAGAATTTGTGAAATGGAAAAAATTCCATAAAACAAAATAACTCATTTAAAAATTCAACTGACAAATACAAAAAGAAGTTTAAAAAAATGAAGAAAATAACTCACTAAAATTCAGAATTGAACAAAGGGAAATGAATGAATCAGTCAAGCAAAACCAAAAAAATGAAAAAAAAAATAGAAAAATATGTAAAATATCTAATAGGGAAAACAACTGACCTGGAAAATAGATCCAGGAGAGAAAATCTAAGGATTATTGGACTCCCTGAAATACATGATTGAAAAAAGTGCCTAGACACTATCTTTCAGGAGATCATCAAAGAAAACTGCCTGGATATCATAGAAACAGAAAGTAAAATGACAATTGAAAGAATTCACTGAATGCCTCCTGAAAGAGACCCCAAAAATAAAACCCCAAGGAATATTGTGGCTAAATTTGAGAACTATTGGACCAAGGGGAAAATATTACAAGCAGCCAGAAAGAAACAAATACTGAGGAGCCACCATAAGGATTACTCAGGGCCTAGCAGCTTCCACTTTAAAGGCCTGAAGGACCTGAAATCTGATATTCTGAAAGGTAAAGGGACTTGGAATTCAGCCAAGAATAAATTACCCTGCTAAACTGAGCATTTTCTTTCATGGAAGTAGATGGACATTCAATGAAACTGGTGAATTCCATTTATTTTGCATGAAAAGACCAGAGCTAAACAAAAAATTTGACCTCCAAATATAGAATTCAAGAGAAGCATAAAAAGGTAAAAGGAAAAAAAATTCTTGAGAACTGTATTTCTATTATGGGTTTACATTGCAAATACATGTATAACCTGATTTTACTGTTACAATATAAAAAAGAAACTAGCGATGGAAAGGGGATTATAATAGGAAAAAAAGGGGAAAATGGAAGTAAAATTAGTAAAAATTACACCTTAGGAAGAGGCAAAGGAAACATATTATAATTGAGATAAAGAAGGGAGGGTGACAAATATTGTGTGAATCTTACTGTCATCAGATTTGGCCCAAAGAAGGAATATGAGATATATTTGATTTCATCAAGAAATATGTCTCATCTTATAGAAAAGTGGGAGAGGAAAGGGGAAAAAGTAAATAGGTTAAATAGAAGGAAAAAGAGAACCAGTGGGGAAAGGAAGAGGGTCTCTAAATGGGGAGGACTGCTTGAGGCAAGAAGTGCTCACAAGTAAAATACTGGGGAGGAGGGAAAGGGGAAAAGAAGAGAGAAAATTATGATTTGGGGTTAATAAGATGGCAGGAAATAGAGAATTAGTTTTAATTGTAAATGTGAATAGGGTGAACTTTCCCATAATATATAAGGGGATAGCAAACTGGATTAAAAGGCAAAATCCTAGAATATGTTATTTACAAGAAACACATTTAAAGCAGAAGGATACATACAGAGTAAAGGTAACAGAGTGGAGCAGAATCTATTATATATTTGCTTCAGGTGAAGTAAAAGAAACAAGAATGGCCATCCTTATCTCAGATCAAGCAAAAGCAAAAATTGATCTTCTTGAAAGAGATAGGGAAGGAAACTTAATCTTGCTAAAGGGTACCATATATAATGAGGCAATATCAATATTAAACATATATAACCACCAAGTGGTGTAGCATCTAAATTCCTAAAAGAGAAGTTAAGAGAGTTGCAAAAAGAAATAGACAGCAAAATTATAATAGTGGGAGATCTCAACCTTGGTCTCTCGGAACTAGATAAATCAAATCACAAAACAAATAAGAAAGAAGTTCAAGAGGTAAATAGAATACTAGAAAACTAGATATGATAGATCTTTGGAGAAAATTGACAAGGAAACTTTATTAAGGGTTAAAGTAGTATTTCAACTAAAATGGAATAGATGTTTAGAAAGCAGCCTTCTATTCCAATTCAAGGAAAATGTGTAGAAAGCATTGTCCAACTTATTAAAAATCAAGGTTTGATTGTAACTTGGGAGCAGATCATTGAACTTTTAGAAACAGTACAGTACACATCTCCTTGGTTCTCTAAGGAAAAAGAATTGGATCCAGATAAGTAGAAATTAGTAGGAGAGCAACTATGTGAATACCACAATGATAATGGACCTGGCTTAATTTCCAAAGAAACACTTTATACATATAATTTAATACAACTGGCTTTAAGAAATTATATAAGTATAAGAACAAGAAAAAGAAAAAAGAGCAGGAGGGGGAGGATCCAGATAAATTAGGTGAAAAGGATGAAGAATCAGATAAGAATGGAGTTAAGTACAATTCTGAGTGGGGGTATTTCACAGCAGGAGAAATTAGGACCTACCTCCCTCAATTAACCCTTCATGGGTAGAGGGAGAAGGAGGAGGGGGAAAGGCAGTAATACAATCAGCATCACCTATGAAGCAGCCTATGACAAGATTACAAAAGGCACTGGTTAAGACTAAAAAAGGACAGGATATATCTGATTTAATAAATGTATTCCCTGTGATTGAAGAGCTTGACTCTTCAAGTCAACAATGGAGAATATACACTCCTTTTGTTATGGAAAAAATTAAGGATTTGAAAAAAGGTTCCCCTCTTTATGGGGCTACATTATCTTATGTTAAGATGTAATTAGAGAATTTGGCTTATGAAATCTTAACCCCTAGTGGTTGGAAATCTGTAGCAAGGACATGTTTAGAATTGGACAAAACTTGTGGCTTTTGGAGTATCATGAATTATATAGGATTCAAGCCCAATGAAATAAGCAAACTGGAGTTAATATTCCAGTCATCTTTGACCAACTAGCAGGTGAAGGTCAGTACACAGACAATTCAGCACAGATTAATTACCCCATAGCAGTGTATGAGCAAGTTGCTGTTGCTGCTATAAAAACTTAGGGCACCTCCCAGGGAAAGATCAAGGGGAAGCCTTCCCCAAAATAGAGCAAGGTCCCAATGAACCTTTTGCTGATTTTGTGGGATGTTTGCAAACAGCTGTCACAAGAACCATTGGAGAAAATGCAGCTACAAGAATTATAAGACAACTGGCTAAGGAAAATACTAATGAGGTTTGCAGAAGAATTATATGGGAACTACACAAAGATGCTCTTTTAGAGGAGATCATAAGATGCTGTGTCACAGTGGGCACAAGTACTTTTTATATTCAGACTATGATGAACATGGGAAAACAGGGTCCCTCTTGGCAAGGGACTTTCAGAGAAATGTGTTGATGCTTTCAGTGTGAAAAAATAGAACATCTGAGAACTCAATGTAGGTATAGAGATAGAGTGAGAGGACAGGGTGAGAGAATAAGACCCAAAACCCTATATCCAAAATGCAACCGAGGTTTCCACTGGGTCTCAGATTGTAGATTAACCCAGGGAAATGAGAGGCTGGGCCCAGATTCAGGGCCCCAAGTGGGGCATAATGGCAGCCAAGATTACACTCAGAGAGTCTTTAGAAATTCAATATTAAGACATGATTAATCAGCCAAAAGGAAATCAGATGGCAGAAAGGGATTACAACTGGAGAGGATACTGGCTTTTTAACCCAATAGAAGGGCAGTGTCCAGTGGGAGCAGCTCCAATGTAATTGCCAGGTGATGAGGAGAAATCTAGAAAGTGGTAAATAGAAGGGACCAGATAGGCTAACTGCTTGGGAGAAAGGGTTTGCTTGCATCTCTATAGATGGAGAAGGAATCAGATGGGTGCCAATGAGCAGTAGTCACTTTGTCCATCAGGGAGAGACAAAAAAAGGAGGAAAAACCTTGAAACAAAGGAGAAGACCTAAGAAACATCTGACACTGAAAGAGCATAGCTGATAATAAGACTGTTACAGAACTTTAAAACTAGCAGGAATCATTGGATTTCCTGAGATGAAAAATTGTTGATAAGATTGTTGCAGGACTTGAAAACCATCAGGAATCATTGAACTCCCTAACACATAATAAAACTATTGCAGGACTTCAAAACATGCAGGAATTATTGGATTCCTGGCAGATGATATAATGGACAATAGATTCCTTTTGGATTATTTCTAGACTTATGGACATATATAAATCCTCATGTTGATTCATGCTATTTGTTATATCACTATTAGCCTGTTACTATGAGCTTATGTAATTTATGTAATTATATGTAATACCTCCCATATTGATGGATTTATGTATACCTGTTTTAAGAGATCCTTTGGAAACCCACTAATCTGATTTGGTTTCCCATTTCCTTTGGTGTTTTACTCTCCCTTCCTTCCTCCCCTCCCACATCAGGGAAGGTGTGATCACCTCCTTTTTTGGGGGTTCTTACCTCCTTGAGAAGTCAGGGAGGTCATGACCACCTATGTTCTACAAAACAAAACAAAGCAGGAGATGTTATGGGCCAGAACTTGAAACAAGGTACTAAGTGAAATTGAGAAGACAATGGTTAAATCTGGTTTAGCATTAATTTAATCCTACAACAAATAATGGTTTCCTAGTAATATAATGATTGGTTTATATTCAATGTGGAGCATATAAGCTCAGACAAACTCAGCCAGAATCAGAATTAGGGAAGACAGAGACCATAGTGGTACTCCTGCCTCCCCCACAGAAACCAAGATACATTCAGGAAGACCTCAAGAAAGCTGGCCTGGGCTTCAGACAAGGAGATAATAAAGGATTTTCACTTTAACACCTGGCTATATTTGTGATGATTACTGAACTGAAATGAAAGCTGCTCCCAGAGACCCCCAGAAAACCGAAAAAGAGAACAGTACAGGTTAGGTTCACAGAACAAAATATCCAATGACTATAACAATCTAGTATTTGACAAACCCAAAGGCCCTATGTTTTGGGATAAAAATTCACTATTTGACAAAAATTGTTGGGAAAATTGGAAACTAGTATGGCAGAAAGTAGGCATAAGACCCACACCTAACACCATATACCAAAATAAGGTCAAAATGGATTCATGATCTAGACATAAAGAATGATACTTTAAACAAATTAGAAGAACACAGGATAGTTTACATATCAGATTTGTGGAGGAGGAAGGAATTTGTGTCCAAAGAAGAACTAGAAATCATTATTGATTATAAAATAGATAATTTTGATTACATTAAGTTAAAAAGTTTTTGTACAAACAAAACTAATGCAGGCAAGATTAGGGGGGGCAATAAACTGGGAAAATATTTTTACATCCAAAGGATCTGATAAAGGTCTCATTTATAAAATATATAGACAATTGACTCAAATTTATAATAGTTCTCCAGTTGATGAATGGTCAAAAGATATGAACAGACAATTTTCAGATGAAAATTTGAAACTATTTGTAGCCACATGAAAAGGTGCTCCAAATCACTATTGATCATAAAAATGCAAATTAAGACAACTCTGAGATACCACTATACATCTGCTACATTGGCTAAGATGACAGAAAAAGACAATAATGAATGTTGGAAGGGATGTGGCAAAACTGGGACACTGATGCATTGTTGGTGGAACTGGGAATGGATCCAACCATCCTGGAGAGCAATTTGGAACTATGCTCAAAAAGTTATCAAAGTGTGCATACCTTTTGATCCAGAGTTTCTACTGGGATTATATCCCAAAGAGATCCTAAAGGAGGGAAAGGACCCACATGTACAAAAATGTTTATAGCAGCCCTCTTTGTAGTGGCAAGAAACTGGAAACTGAATGGATGCCCACCCATCAATTGGAGAATGACTGAATAAATCATGGTGTATTAATGTTATAGAATATTATTGTTCTGTAAGAAATGACCAGCAAGATGATTTCAGAGAGGCTTGGAGAGACTTACATGAACTGAGCAGAACCAAGGGATCATTATACATGGCAACAGCAAGACTATACCATGATCAATTCTGATGGATGTGGCTCTCTTCAAGAATGAGAGGATTCAAGAGGAATGAATTTTTATGTCCAAAGAAGAACTAGAGATCATTTTTGATCACAAAGTAGAAAACTTTGATTATATCAAATTGAAAAGTTTTTGTACAAACAAAATTAATGCAGAAAAGATTAGAAGGGAAACAATAAACTGGGAAAACATTTTTACAGTCAAAGGTTCAGATAAAGGCCTCATTTCCAAAATATATAGAGAATTGACTCTAATTATAAGAAATCAAGCCAATCTCCAAATGATAAATGGTCAAATGATATGAACAGATAATTCTTGGATAAAGAAATTGGAACTATTTCTAGTCATATGAAAAGATGCTCCAAATCATTATTAATCAGAGAAATGTAAATTAAGACAACTCTAAGATACCACTACACACCTGTCAGATTGGCTAGAATGACAGGGAAAGATAATGCTCAATATTGGAGGGGATGTGGGAAAACAGGGACACTGATACATTGTTGGTGGAATTGTGAATACATCCAGCCATTCTGTAGAGCAATTTGGAACTATGCTCAAAAAATTATCAAACTGTGCATACCCTTTGACCCAGCAGTGTTGCTACTGGGTTTGTATCCCAAAGAGATCTTAAAGAAGGAAAAGGGACCTGTATGTGCAAGAATATTTGTGGCAGCCCTCTTTGTGGTGGCCAGAAACTGGAAACTACTTGGATGCCCATCAATTGGAGATTGGCTGAATAAATTGTGGTATATGAATGTTATGGAATATTATTGTTCTGTAAGAAATGACCAACAGGATGATTTCAGAAAGGCCTGGAGAGACTTACATGAACTGATGCTGAGTGAAATGAGCAGGACCAGGAACACTTCAACAACAATACTATATGATGATCAATTCTGATGGACGTGGCCATTTTCAACAATGAGATGAACCAAATCAGTTCCAATAGAGCAGTAATGAACTGAACCAGCTACACCCAGCAAAGGAACTCTAGGAGATGATTATGAACCACTACATAGAATTTCCAATCCCTCTAATTTTGTCCACCTGCATTTTGGATTTCCTTCACAGGTTAATTGTAGATTATTTCAAAGTCCAATTCTTTTTGTACAGCAAAACAACTGTTTGGTCATGTATACATGTATTATATTTAATTTATACTTTATCATATTTAACATGTATTGGCCAACCTGCCATCTGGGGGGGGGTGGGGAAGGAGGGGAAAAATTAGAACAAAAGGTCTGGCAACTGTCAATGTTGTAAAATTTACCCATGCATATATCTGGTAAATAAAAACTAGTTAAAAAAAAAGAATGAGAGGATTCAAACCAGTTCCACTTGTGCAGTGATGAAGAGAACCACCCACACCCAGAGAGAGAACTATGGGAAGAGAGTAGTATTCTCACTCTCTCTGTTATTTGCTTGCATTTTGTTTTCTTTCTCAGTTTATCTTTTTCTTCCTTCTTGATCTGATTTTTTTTTTAATTATAGCTTTTTATTGACAGAACATGTGCATGGGTAATTTTTACAACATTGTCCCTTGCACTCACTTCTGGTCCAACTTTTCCTTTTCCTCCCTCTACCCCCTCTCCTAAATGGTAGGCAATCTTATACATGTTAAACATGTTAAAGTATATTCTAGATACAATATCCTAGATACAATGCAGATTCATACAGTTCTCTTGTTGCACAAGAAAAATCAGATTCAGAAGGTAAAAATAACTTGGGAAGAAAAACAAAGATGCGAGTAGTCCACATTCATTTCTCAGTGTTCCTTCTCTGGGTGTAGCTGATTCTGTCCATCATTGTTGATCTGATTTTTCTTGTGCTACAAGATAACTGTATAAATATGTATACATATATTGGATCTAACATGTATTTCAACATATTTAACATGTATTGGACTACTTGCCAGCTGGAGGGGAGGGAAGGAGTGGAAAATTTGGAATAAAAGGTTTTGCAAGGGTCAATGTTGGAAAAATAACCCATGCATATGCTTCGTAAAGAAAAAGTTTTAATTAAAAAAAAAAAGAAAAGAGAAACTACTTCTAGCAATGGAAATGTAACACAATTTTATTTATACAGTTTTGAAATTTCTTTTTGGAATGTAAAAACACATTGTTCCAACATTCATTTGAACTTAAAAGTTATTTACACATTTACTGTGAGATTTGTGCCAATTAATTAAGTAACTAGTTTTGGTTGGTCTAGGGAGTATGCTAGTAGCAGCATGGCAGGAAAATGGGAAAGACTCTTTAAGGAAACACATTTGTTAATTAGTTTTCTGATCAAAATCAGAACATCATTTGCAGGGAAGAGGGCTTTTCTCTTTACACAGCAGGTATCTCCCTTTCTTTCTCTTCAAAGAGGAACCATTCTGCTATTAATGGGGGTGACCTTTCTAGTCCGGTCTTTTGTAGGTCTCATTTGCTTATTCTCTCAAGGATAATAAAAACACCATTTCATGGTTAGTTGTATCGAATCCCGTGTGAAATCGGTAGCACTTAGAGCTGCACTAAGTAATGTCATCTGTAACAGGAATTGCACAAAATCATTACTATCATAAAAATAATTTAAAGACAGAAAATTTGTGGGGAAATTCTATTTCTGACAACATGGCTCAACTGCTCTAATGCTATCTTTATCTCTAACTATATTTAGTAATAGAAGCCTCAGGTAACATTAATATCAAATGGCTTCTATTTCATACAAATTTTTGCAAATGTTTTTTTTAAAACAGTAATATTTCTAACTTGCATAATGCTAAAAGGCTTATAAGGCCCCCTCTTTTTATTTTTTATTTTTGAAGATTTTCAAAACATATGCATAGACAGTTTTGAACATTCACCTGTGCAAAACCTTGTGTTCAAATTTTTTCCCCCTTCCTTTCCCTCCACCCTCCCTTAGATGGCAAGTAATCTAATATATGTCAAATATGTGTAGTTCTTCTATACATATTTCTTTTTTTTTTGCCTTTAAAATTTTTTTTAATAGTTTTTGTTTACCAGATATATGCATGGGTAATTTTACAACATTGACAATTGCCAAACCTTTTGTTCTAATTTTTCCCCTGCACCTCCATGGCAGGTTGACCAATACATGTTAAATATGTTAAAGCTTCTATACATATTTCTACAATTATCATGATGCAGAAAGGGAAAAAAGATAAAGAAAACAAAACGCAAGTAAACAACAACAAAAAAGTGAAAATACTATGTTGTGATCCACCCTCAGTTTCCACAGTATTTTCTCAGGTGTAGATGGCTCTCTTCATTACAAGACCACTGGGGATAGCGTGAATCACCACATTGTTGAAAAGAGCCTCATCCATTAGAATTGATCCTTGTATAATCTTCTTGTTGCTGTGTACAATGTTCTCTTGGTTCTACTCATTTCACTTACATAACTTCTCTAACATAAATATCAATTTATGTTAGTCTCTCTAGGCTTTTTGAACTCATCCTGCTGATCATTTTTTGTAAAACAATAATATTCCATAACATTCATATACCATAATTTATTTAGCCATGCCATCATTTAGCTATGACATCATTTAGCCATGATGGATATCCACTTAGTTTCCAGTTCCTTGCCATGACAAAATGGGCTGCCACAAACAATTTTGCACATATGGGCCCTTTTCCCTTTTTTTAATGATCACTTTGGGATACATTTACAAGGCCCCTCTTTAAAAAGAAGTCTAAGAAATAATGGAAGGCAAAGTACATAGAATTTATATTATTTTTTTTTTTTACATTAGTATAGTTGATAAATGTCAGAGTTGGGATGTGAACAGAAAGTTCAGTGCTTCTTCCTCTTCATATATTCCCTTCATTGACAATATCTTGACTCCATTTCAAAATCCTATTTTAGCTTCTGAGAGACAATGAAAGCAAGTAGAAATAGGATCCTTGGGAAGGAAATTCCAGAAGGAAACAACAGGTTTCTAAGTATGAGTAAAACCCTCAGTTCTTTATCAAAGCCTGATAGTCACCTTTGCAAAAACTTGTGTTCTAAATTTTTCTCCCTCCTCCCCAGGACAGCAAGCAATCTAATTAGGTTAAACGTGCAATTCTAGAATCACATTTTTAAAAACTCTCAAGAACAAAGGCATAAGATAAGGGAAATATATGAACCTAGCTAAGAAAAAGAACACTCTCCTCTTTTCCCAAGATCTGATGTAACCTATACTGTTTATGCTAAAACAAACTGTGTCTGTCTTCTGTCCCAGAAAAAAAACTTTCAGGATTTGTTGACTTTGATATAAAAAACTTGCCTCCTGTTACTCTTTATCTCTTTATTTTGGCAAGGTCACTCACTACCTATTAGGAACAATTTCCTCATATACTTTGACCTTCAAATTCCAAATATGGAATTTTACTTCAGCTTCTGAATGCTGTTTTTAATTGATGATTCAACTGTGGGTTCCCCACACTAGACAGTAGCCAGACTGAAAATAAGTCTCTCTTCTCATCCCTATTCATTTGCAAGAGTTTTAGAAGAATCTTCCTTGACATACATATCTATGACTCTTTCCAAAGGAAGATTAATAGATTCCTATTGGCACTAGATCTGTCCCATTGCCCAAAAACATGAAGAAGGAAAAAAAAAAGTATGCTATGATAAATATGATGAAGACATTGAATATTTAACTTTTTTCTCTAGACAGATCTTAAGCTTGGCAATATAACTCTCCCAAGTGAGAGACTATATGGTCATTTGAATACTAAATTGATTCTACTCTGCACGGGGCAACTCCCTATTTTTGCCTCAAAGATCTACTTTTGCTGAGCACCACTCGGTTGATAATGTCACCTAGGCTGAGATCTGACCAAGGACAAGGAGGCTCCTGGTCAGTGTTGATATTGGCAAGCAGTCATTGCCACATTTTTAGAAAACAAAGGACATTCCCAGAGGTGAAATTTTGATACCTGAATATGACTAACAAGATTAAAGAGGAAAATGTGGAAATAGGGGTGGAAATTCTACAGGAGTGGGACTGAGGGCAGCAAAGTCGTTATAAAACAAAGGATATCGAACCATCTGTCTTCTTTTATCTGCAAAGAGACTTGCTCAGATTAAGGAACAGAGGGAGACATTACACTTGATGTCTGGGGAAGGCTGAGAAGAATATTACCCTGCAATTCCTACTTGGCCTCAGACATGCCAAAAACTTTCAGTTAAACTATTCTTATGAAATCATTCCTAACAAAAAGAGAGATATTCAGGGCACAGATTTATTTAAAGTGGGGAAAACCAAAATGGTCATTCATCTTCATGTATTCATTTAGTTCAGATT
This sequence comes from Sminthopsis crassicaudata, assembly GCF_048593235.1. Lineage (NCBI taxonomy): Eukaryota > Metazoa > Chordata > Mammalia > Dasyuromorphia > Dasyuridae > Sminthopsis > Sminthopsis crassicaudata. Next base: position 361,653,303 of record NC_133618.1, on the reverse strand, counting down.
GGCAAATATTTCTTGCCCCAAAGAGAAGTCTAATTATTTGGTTAAAGTCACACAGAATATTAGTAGTGAATTCAGTTTTTCTAACTACTAGACAAATGTTTTCCTTATTAGCTTCTAAATTGAGATATTTCATAATTTTCTCTGGCATATACTATTATTTTCTCAAACTGACCTAATACACTCTGTCTCCTAAACATAACCTGAATTTTTTGCCTCAATGCCTTTGCTCATGTTGTATAATTTAACGTGAATTTGTTAATCTCTTATTATGTGCTAGGCTCTCTGCTATGTGGTAAGGATTGAAAGATAAAAACAAAAAACTTTTCTTTCAAGGAAATAATATTCTACTTTTGCATTGGGCTGATGAGAGTAAAAGCACAAGGAATGAGCTCTCTTACAATTTTTGACTCACTAATTCCAAACATAAGTTGTATTCAATGAAAATGTTACTTCTTCAAAGACTTTCAAGCCTGAAGTCTTGTAATTAATGAGTTTTCTCCTCAGAGTTCACATCAAAATTTTTTCCCATACCTTTTTTATTATGTAAGTTGACATGAGGGAAAGCTTTAGACAAAGAGACAATAGATAAGGGTTTAAATTCTAATATTATATCTGGGCTGGTTGATGTCTGACTCAATTGAGTTCTGCCTACTTCAACTTTGGAATTTGGTAGGCCATTAAATAAGGTTGGCATATTAGCTAAAAAGCCCCGGTGCAATTAGTAATTTTCAATGACATTTCTTGGTTAAGTATCTTTTCTAAAGAGATCTTAGCAAAACAATCAGTCTCCCACTCAACTACAAAGAGAGTCTGGCAGGGATTAGGAACAGATCAAGGAGGCTTGATAGTAGAAGAGGGAGATAAGAGTAGTTAAGTAAAAGTGGCATTCTGTGGTTTTTGGCAATTGGGAAAATTGATAAATTTCCGGATACTTAGATGTTTGCAAACATGGCAGAGGGTAAAGAAAAGTAGATTCCATTTTTGATTTTGTCAGTATTGGAGTGATTCAGCTAAGTCATGTAAATGATTTAGATCTACCTCCTTTTATACAAAATGAGATACTGAAATGTTTCACTCATTCAACAAACATTTCAGACAACAGGCTCAATGCTATCTCGTGCTGCTGACTAGGAAGTAGGCTAGACAAACTTAAGACAACAAGGAAATTGATGAGGTCTAGCCAAACGTTGAGGTCTAGCTAAGGGATACCTAAATAAAATTAGGATTAATTGAGGTCAACCCCTTTGGATTGGGCGCAAGGATACAAAGTTAAATGAGGTCTATTGGCGGTGCAAGAGTCCCATGTAAATGAATTTACAGGCCCAAAAACCTAGATTGATTAAAAAAAAAAAAAGGTTTATTGTAGGGTTTGGAAGTAAGGTTAAAGTCTGGTTAGTGAAAGGTATTAGATAGAGGAAGAAATATACCAAAAGTGGCGGACAGAGAGTCTGTGATGCAAAGCATGGTGCTCGCATGTTTCGACCCTCTGCAAAGAGATGATTCCAGCTTGGCTCTTTTATTTGCTTGAAGGGGCCTATGGGTGGAGTACCAGGTTGATTCCTCGAGAGCCAGAACCTGCCAGGTGGAGGTTGGGAAACTTGAGCAGATCATTAGAATGGGGGCTGGGTACAGCCCAAGTTAGCTCAGATACAGATCTCTCCCCTTGGAATACAAAAGGGTGGTTTTGACCAGATCTTGTAAATCAAAGGTCAGTCCCAAAGGGGGTTGGAGATCAGAAAGGAATCTTAAAGGGGACTACAGCCCTCATCAAAATGATGATTATCCTCAAGCAACTAACATTCTAAGGGCACAGAGCATAGTATATATGCACAAAATGAAATTTCAATTACATACAAAGAAAATACAGAATAATTTTTGAGTGGGCAGAGCACTAGCAACTGAGGGACTGAAATGGAAAAATCATGGGAGGAATTTCTTTAGGAGGAGGCATTTGGGCTATAGGATGTTAGACGTTATAGAGATGAGGATGATTTGGATTCCAGGCATGGAGGAAAGGCTCTATGTAAATATAGAGATGGAGAAACATCAAAGAGTACACAGTAGTTTGTTTGACTCAAACAAAGAGTAACTAGTGCGAATAAACATGAGATTACAACAAACTAAAGAGTGTTTATGTCCAGGAAGTCTAGTAATAAGGTTACCTTCTATGGCAGACCATATCTCATAGGATCATATTTGGGACAAAGAATGTTACTTATTGTTGGTGCATTTGAAGTGGGGCTCAAAAGTTATATTAACAAAAGTATACATTAACAGTTCTTTGCTGATAGCAGCAGCAGGTAGGTTCTCTTAGTGAGCTAATAAATTTTTGTTTTTCTGGGTTTGGCTACTTACTTTACTTGACCTGAAGTCTTACATATCTATTAGTATGGTTGATTCTCTTTGAGCTTTTGAGGAAAAAAGGTTGAGAATTTATTTAATAAGTAATAGTAATAATAATAGCAAAAAAGAATTGCTAGCATTAATATAGCATTTTAAGTTTTACAAAGGATTTTAAAATATTGTTTCATTTTGTCCTAATTAAAAATCCTGGGGGATACATGCTATTGTTATTATTCAGTCTAACTCTTTGTGATCCCAATTGAGGTTTTCTTGGCAAAGATACTGGAGTGGTTTGCCCCTTCCTTCTTCAGCTCTTTTTACTTATGAGGAACTGAAACAAAATAAGATTAAATGACTTCATTAGGGTTACACAATAAGTTTCTGAGGCCAGATTTAAACTCATGAAGATTATTCTTTCTGATTTCAAGCCCAGTGCTCTATCCCTGGATCTATTCTATTGTCATTATTATTCCTATTTTATAGATGAGGAAACTAAGATAAAGTCTCTTTATCTTAGTTTAAACTAAGATGTAGTCTCTTGACTACAGTCACATAACTACCTGAGGCTAGATTTGAATTCAAATTTTCTGGACTCTACATTTAAAAATTTCTTCATGATTCATTAATAAATCCCCAAACCTTAAATGTCATTCTTGGGAATTTTGCCCTGGACTATGATATTCATATCTGATTTTCACAGTGCAAATCACAGAAACAATGGGTCTTTTCTTAGGAAATTTAGCTTTGTTTTCTAGGATCTTTCAGGGTTGGAAGAATATGCCTCCTGAGAGTAGAAACAGTAATATTTACAGAGCAAATGATGGCGACACACAGAGGAAGTGACTTGGGGCCATTAATACTTTCAGAAGTTTCCTTTTTTAAAGCTTTTAAAACACAATTCAGAAGAATATCAAGTAGTGCCCTGAAATCTGAGCATCTTCCTGTTGTTACTTAATCTGTAAAATCTAAGAAGGAGCTCAAGAAAGAAAAATTAAGCTTAACCATTTTTGGGTTCATACATTTGATAAGGACAGAAATACCTGCCATGCATAAACCTGGAAATAAAAACAAAAAGATAGTCCCTCTCAGGGTCTTAACACTCTAGTAGCTACAGAATTCTGTTGGGGAGAAAGAGTTCACAATACATAAACTGTTCAAAATAATACAATTCGATAAAAAGAAAGCACTAAAAATTAAATGAATAAGGAAAAGTTCCTAATTGGAAGTAACACTCAGGTGGAGCCTTGCAGGCAACGAATTATTCTAAGATGACTTTTATGAAAAAATGCTAAATATTACCTTAGCAGAAGACATAAAAAACACAGATCTCAGTTTTGAATAGTCAGTCTTTCTAGGGAGTGAGGACCTATTTCTGAGAAAAAGTTGGAGAACAATGCAAGACAAAGGAAGAATAGTCAATAGATGATAAATATCCTGCTATGTTGGAATGGGGAAAGAGCTCAGGCAGGACTGGGTAAGGTTGTTAGAACTTGAGGCTACATGTTGGAGAAGTAGAGAATGCCTTTTGAGAATCTGTGGAAACTTATTCATTCTCTACCAATAAGAAGGTAGAAGCCCTACCAAGTTCTGGGCTCAGACTACTTGAAAAATGTAGAGTTTTTTTTATAGAGAATACAGGTGAAATTTCACTGATAGATACATAAGAATATCAGTTACTTCAGAGATATAATTTGGAATAGATAGTGTTCTACTAAATATGGGTTCCCAAGTAGCAATTTCATTATTTCCAGTTTGAAGGAAATATAATGCATATTTATTCACATAATAATGTGATACTAAGGTACATAGTACATCTATTGATTCCAATGTTGTTGTCCAATGTATTTACCTACCAGGATACTAAGGTAAATAGTACATCCATTGTTGTTATCCAATGTATTTACCTATCATGCTGAGTCAGACCTTTAACATAAGAATATTGCAAGTATCCAGCATGAATTCTTGCTTCTAAATTCTCACCTCTCTGTCATATAAAATACTAGTTTGCACATTAATTTTCCTAAAGCACCAATACTTCCTCTCTACCCAACTAGATGACTATTTCATTAGACAGAATGAGTTAGAAATATCCAGGCCATCCACATGTAATTTCTCATTGAGTTCAGGAATTATATATGAATCAACACTTTATCCTAAAAGGATGTGCATCAAAAACTTTCTCTATGATAGGACACCTTATGAAAGGACACTCTTTTAGGAATGCTCATGCCCATTGGAATACAGAGGGCAAACTACTTTGTTATTAAATTTTATACCCCAAATATGGCACATTATTTGGCACATAGTAAGGACTTATTGTATTCTATTCCATTTCTTCATTTATTTATTTTAAAAACTTACAATGATTCTCAATTTCAAAAGGATAATGACCAAACTGCCTTGTCTGACATTAAGATTCATGACAATCTGATGATGCCCAACCTTTCAACCCAGATTTTCTCTGCCTTCCCAGTCTATGTACTCAATATGACAGCTAAATTGGAAAATCTGACATTCCCCACATACTTATATAGACTTAGAACACAGTAATCATTCAGTACATCCTTGGTGACTGATTTAACTGAGCATTATTATTCTAGATAGAAAGCATTTCCCCTCCTTCCCATTCTTTTTGTGAGTTCAGGGGAAAAAAACCTAACCAAACATCTCGATGAATTTTTACAATGTTCCTGTTTTTATACTCTGGCTGCCAACAAAGAATTTTAATTTTCTTTTTTAGTCTGAAGCTGAGAAAACAATAAATCTCTGAGCACCAAGGTTCTACATTGAGAAGAGTTATCACGTTTCCAAAAAGGCCCAGCTGAATGTTGAATAACCTCAAGTTTTCAGTAGTGACTGTTTTTATTTGATTGACTAATTCAATCAAATCAACAGACAACTCACATCTAAGTAGTTGAGGTTTCACTGTGCATTCTCGGAGAACCCCCCCAAAAGAGGCAGGTTTAGGAAATCAGATGCTGGTAAGATTTATTTTCGGCATGCAATGTTGCTTCAGAAGGGCTTCCTTATGTATTTTTAAGGTAGAAGAGGTTTTTTGCAACATCATCTATATCAATTCCCTTATTTTATAGATGAGACAGATTTGAACTAGAGAATGGAAATGACAACTTTGGAATAGGTAATAAGTGGCAAGTCACTATAGAGAAAACCATACAGAAGATCAATATTCTAAAAGCTATTCATAGATGCAACTATGTGGCACAGTGTATAGAGCACCAGCCCTGAAGTCAAGAAGACTTGAGTTCAAATTTGACCTTAGACACTTAATACGTCCTGGCTATATGACCTTGAGCAAGTGACTTAATTCCAATTGCCTCAGCAAAAAAGCGAAAACGAAAAAACATTGATAATGTGAGAGACAGCCTAAAGTTAAGTTTCCCCAGAACAGTTAAGTTTTGATTCCTTCAAAACCTTGAGCAGGTAAATTTCTACAGAATGTTGTAAGCCTCAGGATAATGTAAGATAATTATCTCTGACAAATGAGTTTTCAGAAGAGACTCACTTGGCTCCAAATTTTTGATAAAGATGTTTAAACTAGAAACTGGTTTAATTGACCAGGTTCAAGAATCAGGAAAAGTCTTTTCTTTATTGTGCTTGCTTAATAAGTATCAGGCATATGAGTTGACACCTTGTATAGAATTAGAACCTCATTAACAGAAAACAGAATGTATAATGAGGGAGGGGAAACATGTTTAGGAGTAGCATGTAAGAAATGATGTAACCCTAAAGTGAACTAAATCCATTCTTTAGAGGGAAGAAACTACAGTAAACTAACAGCATAAAGTTTGTCTGCTTTTGTATCTAGTGCTCTCTCTTCCCACTAGATGGGGAGAGTCTGCTTCTGGCTGGAAATGTTCAATTTCTCTAAATTTTCTCAATAAAATTTCTTTGTTACTCTGACTTTTTGGAGTCAACTTCTTTCTTTCTTTCTTTTTTTTTTCCCCTGAGGCTGGGGTTAAGTGACTTGCCCAGGGTCACACAGCTAGGAAGTGATAAGTGTCTGAGATCAAATTTGAACTCAGGTCCTCCTGAATTCAAGGCTGGTGCTCTATCCACTGCGCCACCTCGATGCCCCTGAGTCAACTTATTTCTAATGATAAGAACTCTGAGTTCTAGGTTTAAAAAATAAAGTTGAAAATTGGAGGTATTGCCCCAAATCATTTTTTGGGGGCATCATGTCTTTACATACTGTTGTTACTGGACATTATAGAATATAACTGCTAGAGAAGATTCTGGGAAGGTAGCTCCCCAGATTTCTCCTCCAAAGAAGACAAAATAGAACCTCAGGGTGAACTGAGGTATAGCCTATATGAAGTGCAAACAAATTCAGGATAGCTCCTGCCTACCTGGGTTGGAGGGTAGCTTTGAACCCAGTCACAGAAATTTTTACTCCTCAGAGTGTGGAGAGTCAGGACTGGAAGGGATAGAAGAAAGGGGTAAAAATAAAGTAAAAAATGCACAGCAGAGAGCCAAAGAAATTCTATAGTGAAGCAAAGAAAAGATAGACAGTTCTGAATGCAATATGTAGTATTTATTATTTAGACTTTCTTAAAATGGAAATTTATTGCTTTATATTTTGTATCCATGGCATACATGGGTTTTTTTCTACTTTGTATTTAAGTTGAAAAAAATAAGATAAAATAATAAAAAAGAATATAGAACTCTTGCTTAGGTCTAATATAATGTACATACAAAGGGATCCAGATTCCATGAAAGAATTCAAGCTAACAATATAAATACTTGCCAAGTGACAGGAACAAGATCAATAATATCATTGATATAAACAATTCCCAGTTGAGAATTTTACCTCTTCCAAAAGAGGTCAATATTTCTCTGCAATTTAGTTTTTGAAAGAAGCCAAGAGCAGGGAGAATTTCTATACAAAACAAATACAAAAGTGAGAGTTTTCTTTTGGGGAAAGGCAGAGAAGGAAAGGTCCACATTAATAGGAAAGGTCCTAAATTCTAAGGTTTCGTCTCATTCTGTATTTCTGTAGGAAGAATGATGACTTGGGTACAAAATTTTAGTGAATGACTTTCAAGTATTGGCCAAGAAATAAGAAAGAATTTTTTATTAGCCAAGGGATTGTTATATCTCCAGCTCCACATGTAAGAAATCATCATAATGGTATATAGCTAATAGATATTAGATTTACAGAATAGGAGAGTTGGATTCAGCTTTGTCTCTGAAATTAGATTTGTAAAGCTGGGCCAATTATTGAAGCTCTTTCCTCATTGATCAAATGCAGATAATAAACCCTAGCTCAAAGAATTGTTATGAAGATTAAATGAGAAAATGTTAGTAAAATACTTTGGAAATTACATAAATGAAAATGTCATCCCTTTTCATCTGGGTTTTCTCTGTGGATTGCTGTTTCTAGTGAGAATATTGTAGGAATTAAGTGAGTCATCTTGTGACTCAATTTTTTGATCTAGTTTAGTTCTTTTTCTATTCAGTTTTAGATCTAGTCCAATTTCTGCCTTGTGAGAAAACCTTTTCTATTATGGTAATTGTGAGAAAACTTTATTGTACTGTTTGAACCTAGTCCTTTGCACCTGGAAAGCTGGACTAGGTATACCTATACTTTGAAACTCTAACGTAAGAATCTAAGTTATAATGTTCAGAAAAAAAGTCAAATCCAAAGAATGATTCAAGGAGTTTTCTTTCAATTATAACTCTCAAACACTCATATGTCTTATCAGAAAACTGGCCTTGTAATAACCAATTAGGTACTTGTTGCTTTGATTGAATACACACAGTTTGGGCAAGGGAATGGGACATCTCTCATTCATTTTAGGGAATTGCACATGTTTGCTTTCTCTCTTCTAACTTAAAAAGTCCTTAATTTTTCCTGCAATGGGAAATCTTGAATCTTGTTGATTTTGTTTAATGCATAAAAAGCTCATCTTTACTCTCATTTAGAAGCCCGTGCCAAGCTGATAAGACTCGATCCCAATTTCTTTTTTTTATTATTAATTTTATAATTATAATTTTTTTGACAATACATATGCATGAGTTATTTTTTTTAAAACATTATCCCTTGTATTAATTTTTCCAAATTTTCTCCTCCCTCCCTCTACTCTCTCCCCTAGATAACAGGCAATCCCATACTTATTAAATATGTTACAGTATAACCTAGATACAATATATTGTGTAAATCCAATTTTCTTGTTGCATGGTAAGAATTGGATTCCGAAGGTATAAGTAACCTGGGTAGAAAGACAGTAGTGCAAACAGTTTACATTCAATTCCCAGTGTTCCTTCTCTGGGTGTAGCTATTTCTGTCCATCATTGATCAACTGGAAGTGAATTGGACGATCCCAATTTCTTATTCACTTGGCATGCATTGCTTAATAAAATGATGTGCTCAGAAGCTCAAGCCTTTATGCCCCAATTATTTCAGATTCACCCTTCATACTTTCATTATCTTCTTCCTAAATCTCTTCCAAATCTCTTCCTAAACACTGACTGCTTCCCTGCTATGCAAAAACATGTCCATGTCTGCAAAATCTCTTTTTTATGACTAACTCTGTAAATAGTCTCTCTACATAATTTGTGGTTTCTTTCTCTCACTTTTTTTTCCTAATTCTCTGGCTTCCACACAATCTGTCCAAAAAGGTACTACCAGTCTCTGAATTGCCAAATCTAATGATTTCCATTGCTAAATCAAATGAATGACTTTTTCTCCATTGTATTTCTTAATGACTTCTCCAAAGCTTTTGACAGAGTTTTTCAAGTTTCCTTGGTTCCTTTTTTTCTTTAGGCGATCCTCTTTTGATATTCATAGCACTAGTTAATGCTGGACTTCCTCATACATGAGTGACCATTCTTAATACGTCCCTTTTTGTTGGTTCTTCATTAATGCCTGTTAATGATGAGTATATCCCAGTGTCTGTTTTGGGTTCTCTTCCCTTCTCTATCAACCTATATAAAATATGTTGCCAAGGTCTATTGATTTTACCTTTGTAAAATCTCTTAAACATAACTTTTTGTCTTGTTTTTGCAGGCAATTGTGGTTAAGTGACTTGCCAAGGGTCACACAGTGTCTGAGGCCTCACTTGAACTCCTCTAGCCACTGCTCCATTGAGCTGCCCCTTAAATATATGTTTTCTCTACTCTAACACTGCCATGACCACAGAACAACCTTTCCTAACTTCACTATTGTGGTAGCCTTCTGGGAAGTCTTTCTGACAAATGCCCCTCATCATCACCATCACTATTAATATTAGGAGAATGGTAACATCTACTATATCAGAAGGGATTTATAAATATTTGCTTATTTGATCCTCACAGAAACCTTTCAAGGAAGTTGCTATTATTCCTAATTTATAAATGAAGAAAAAAGATCCAGTTTAAGTGACTTGCTTAGGGTCACATAGCTAGTAAGTGATAGCAGATTTGAACTCAGTTATTCCCGATGCTCTATAATCCAATTTATCATCCACTTAGTTAATAAAATGATGTTCATAAAGTATAGGTTTGAACATATCACTCTCTAATCTATTCATTAAACATTAGTGGGACCCTATCATGTCTCAGATCAAATTTTAAATGCATAATTTAATTTTTAAGGCCCTATCATAACCCATATCCTAAATACTTTTCTAGGCTTTGTACATTTTATCCCCCTCCATGTTTTCTGTAATCCAGTGACAATGACTCCAATTTTATTTCTCATAGGAAACTCTTCCTCTCCTTATTTTGAGTATTTTTATTGGCTTCCTCTTCATTCTCACCTCATGGTCTCCCTCATTTCCTTCAAGGTATGGCTAGAATCCTTTTTCTTTTTTCTGATGCTTCTAATGCTAGTGCCTTCCCTCCACTGATTATTTTCAATTAACCTTGGCTATTGCTTGCTTCTACATAGTTTTTTGTATATTTCCTTCCTCTTTATACTGCGAAATTAAAAAACAGTGGTATATTATTCCATTTTTGTAACTCTGACACTTAGAACATTGCCTAGTATCTAGTAAGCGCTTACTAAAGGTTTATCCACTGACTTTTTATTATTGCAACCTGAACACAGTGTTAGGTAGAAAGAAAGAAAAAAAGGGGAGTTGGCTAAGTGCTTTCAATGAAAAACTCCATAGAAATTTAAGATTCAAAGAGGGTGAATTGTTCACATTTTGATTGTGAGGATATTCATCTGAGTACTCTTGGAAGTAGAATAAAACAAAAGCACTTTCAATTTTAGTAAAAAGTAGGAAGTATATGTGCTCTAGAAAGTAAATTTTGTAGGGAGTAAATGAGAAATTCATTTTACAAAGGATTTCAAAATTGTCCTTATAAAGCATATAGTTTCCAAGTGCCCAGTTCTAAGTATGACGTTATGTGCAGATAAGGAAGAGAAAAATATTTGGAGACAATTTATAGTAAAGTTTTCCATTCTTTTGTCCTGTAGGCAGGGCAATTAGCTATGCTCTCTGTCTACCACACCCACTCTCATTAAACCTTCTTCTGTGGTAGAAAATATTCTCCTGGGGATGTTGAACGATCTTTGGGGAGAAACATATATAATTACTCTAAGATGTCAAAGTAACATTAGAAATTTAAATCTATATCCTAAAGCTGCATTTTGAAATGTTTTAGAAAGCTGACCTTGTAAAGGATTATTTAAAGAAATCAGGGTATTATTGCCACTTGGGTATGTTCCAGTTCATGGGAAAACAGAACATATATTGTGGGCAAATTTCCGAACAAATTTTTTGTAACTGTTTTTCATTTACATAAGTATGAAAACAATTCTCCTATCAGGAAAATGAATTCATTGCTATATAGATTATATTACTTAATTTAATGGTGACTATTAATCACTAACACATCTGCCAAATTGTGATAGAAGAACAGAATAGGAGAGGAGAACTGGGACATCTAATATTGGAGATCTTAGAATCTGAAAAACTCTTTGGAAAGCACTGTTCCATGTTTTTTTCAACACTTAATACTTTGAATAACTTTGGTATAGGTACTACAATTTTTTCAATTGTGCATTCAGGGCTTAATATCCAGAATAATTTGTTGCTTTTCCAACTATGATTGAGAAGCATCCAATATTATGGTTCACTTTCTTTAGATTTCAACAATGGATAGGAACCAATCAGCATAAATGCTGTCCACATGTTCCCTAAAGATGGCTGACCTTTTACTGTTAAATATGGCTAATATATCTGGAACTATATGGGATATCAGAGGTCCAAGTCCCTCACTGTTCTGAAGAAGAAACAAGTAAGGGAGAATAAGTGAATTGCTAATGTTTACTTACTTTATAAACACACAGGAGAGGGATTTAAATCCAGGATTTTCATGCCCATAGGCACTACAAATCTACTGTATGTCCCTGATGATACTTTTTACAATGCTTTTGCCATGCAATTAATTTTTGGTCATGTGCTATAATTAATTTATGCAAAGTATATTTCTCTTCATTGCTTTTTGGTTAATGTGCAATTGAGTCTTTTAAGAGAGAATGTTAGTAGTTCAAATTCAAATACATGTAACAACTTCAATGATTGTTTATACTAATTTGACATTGCCTATATCTTTGTCATTCAAAATTTACAGGTGAGGAAACTAAGGCACTGAGAGATTAATATACTAAAACATGATTACAAAACTAGAAAATGTATGAGATAGGATTCCAGATGAAACAGTATCTTTAAGGGAAAAAAATCACATGAGGGATTGAAACAATGACTGTAATGTATTACAAATGATAAGCAAGATGATTTCAAATAAACCTGCAACTGATTCAAAATGAAATTAGCAAAAGCAGGAAAACATTGTACATAGAGCAATATTGCATGATGATCAAGTATATAAGAGTTAGACATTCTTAACAATACAATGATCCAAAACAACTCCAAAAAATTCGTGATGAAAAATATTGTCCACCTCCAGAAAAAGAATTTGTAGAGTCTGAATGCATATGCAGATTGAAGTATATTATTTTTCACTTTATTTTTTCATAACATTACTAATACAGGAATATGTTTTTCATGTTTGAAAAAACAAAAAACCAATTAATGCATTAAAAAATATAAAATCTGTCCCAAGTGAAAATTTTCACAAAGTATTTAAATAGTGATGCCTTCTCACATCTCTTCATTCAAGTCATGATTGTTTTTTATAATTTTGTTATGTTGATTTTGTGTTTGGAGTATAGTTGTTCTATTTTCATTGTTATATTCACTATTCAACTTTCTCCCCCTGGCTTTGCTTACTTTATTCTGCATAAGCTCATATAAATATTTACATGAAACTTCATATTGATCATATATCTTACAAGACAGTAATATTATATTATATTCCCATAATACAAGTTGTTTATCCATGCCCCAATTAAAAAGCATCTACTATATTTCTAATTCATTACTCTCACAAAAAGTGAAATAATATATATATTGCAGTCTTTAAGGATTTTCTTGTTATTGATGGGTTCCTTGTGTTATAAGATGAGAAATGAAGTCTGGTTCCCAGGCATGAGAATTTTATTCATTTTATTTGCATAATTCCAAATTGTTTTTAAAACATAAACTTATGTAAATTTACAGTTGCACCCATAATGTTCCTAAAATTCTACAATTCCTCCAACATCGGCAATTGCTTGAGAATACTTGTTATGTTTTGATGATCTCAAAAGGAGAAAAGAAATGGAAGGGACCAGAAAATATAGGGGGGGAAGGGAAGAAAGAAGAAGAGGAAGAATGGAGAAAATCATCTCTAATAAGCATATGATAAAAATGTAGGTGGAGCAGATAACACTAAAATATGAGTTTTATTGCAACAAATGAAAGGAATGACCAATATGTAAACACACTATTAAGGGCAGAAGTACATTGCAGTCAAGGAAATAGAAGGGAAAGGGGGTAGATAAGAGGGAGAGAGCCAAAAAAAAAATAATAACAAGAGAGAATCAATCATAAAGAATAATTTAAAAGCAAAGAAATGATAAAAATTGTCATTGGGCACTAGGACAGAGAGAAAAATATGTGAATCAGAGAAGCAGAAGCAGACTGAATAATCCTAGAGCATTAAATTCTTAACACAATCAACTCTCATTACCATCTTCTTTAAAGAGAAGGGAAGTCAGGAGCATTGATGAACACAATAAACAATTATGACTATAGCTGTCTCATGATGAAGTATATCGTGTAACTCTTAACAGAATGTTGATGAACTCAGAGTGAAGATTGATATATTTTTACACATGCACACATGTTATATATATATATGTGTGTGTATGCATTTAGATATGGCTAATAGAGGTAATATTATTAATATTATTACTATTTTTGCTAAACTGTATATATCTTTCAAGAGTTATATTTTTCTTCATTTTTCAAAGGAACATGTAGTGGGGAGGATGAAAGATGACATAATTATTAAACAAAACATTTTAGTTAAATAAGAGGACATAAATGAATACAACTATGTTTCAAAAGAAGACATTTAACTAAAAAAACTCTAAATCAAGTTTTTTTTTTTGTTTGTTTGTTTTTTTGTTTAAATGAAGATCTCATTTCATTGTTTTAGGTGCTGATTCAAATTTATGAGAATGTCAATTACCCCATTGAAAAATGATATGAACATACAGGTGTCAAAGAAGAAAATCCAAACATAAGAAATAATTGAAATCACTAATAATTAGGGAAATTCAAATTTAGGTAAATCCAAGGTTCTACTTCATATATCACATATTGTCAAAGGTGACAAAAAAAATAAATGTTGGAGGGACTGGGGCCACATAGGCACATTAATAAATTGTTAATAAGCTGTAAGTTGCTTCAGCCATCCTTGAAAGCAATTTGGAACTATGCACAAAAAGTTACAAAGTTGTACATATCTTTTGACACTAGGATATCCATGATACCATGACTAGGTAGATATAACAAATATTTCAAGTAAAGAGGAAATATCATTGTTATTGAATTAAATTGGAAACTAATGGTGAGCTTATCAATGACTGAACAAATGATGGTTTATACATATAATGGAACATAATTACACCAAGGGAAATGAAAAAGGAAATAACAGAAAAAACCTGGGAAGAATTATAGGAAGTAACAGAATAAAGTGGGCTGACCCTAGAGAACAACTGATATAATAACAATATTTTAAAGATAAAAACTTTAAAAGATTGAAGAATTCTGATTAATGCAATAATCAACCATGATTTTAGAAACTGAATGATACTACTACACATGACCTCATAAAGAGATAATAAACTCGAGATGCAGAATGTGGCATAAATTTTATAGTGGTCAATGTGGGAATTTATTTCCCATGATTATAAATATTTTTTTCATTTTTTTTTTCTATTTTCTTATGGGCAGAAATTTTCTATTTCTCCTAGGGAGAAATAAATGCTTGTTAACAATTTATGTTATTTGTTTAAAATGGTTTTCATATTTGAAAAAGTGAGAACCACTATGCAAATCTAATATTTTCATTTTGGATTGTAATTACAAGGAAGGTAAAAAGAACATCTACCATAATAGTATTTCAAGTTCAACTGGACATTAAGACGTTATTTAAACAAATATATTTTATAAGTTGAGGCCTAAAGAGGATAGGTGCCTTGTCTAAGAGGCACTGTGGAAGCATAGTAAAGTCTTCTTTAAGGTCTCCAATTAAGAAATAAGTATTTATAATAAAGTGCTTCCCAGATTTATTTGTAAGAAGCATGTTAATACTTAGTCACACTGGTAGGAGAACAATCTCACTACTAAATTTCTTTTCCTCCTTTTCAAAAGGATTTGCTAGAAACTTAGAATGTTCTTTTCCTCATGATTTTTAAAAAACTTGACTATTATAAGGAATGGCTCTTTGGTAAGTGAAAAAAGGAATGCTAGTATAAATGTAGATGTAAAAATACATAAACTTAAAAAATAAAAAGGCTAGATGAAATGCATTGAAGATGTGTAAAAGATAAAAAGGAATACATTAATCTATTTAAGATAATTGGCTATTGATTGGATTGAATGATATATGAAATGATTCTCTAAGACAAGAAAAACCATCTTTTCAAATTATGTTTGTTTAATTTTCTGTGTAAATATCATTAAATGAACTTTGATCATAATTTCATAACTCTATTCTATCAGGTAGAGAAACTTTGATGAGAAATACTACAAATTATAACAACAAAATAGCTTGCTGGAGAACAATTTTTAAAAAGACAGAAGAAGATTTTGGCTTTTTCTCTCACTAATCAGAATAATATATTCAATAGACTGATTCAAATAATAAGGTTGTTTCTGACTATTTTATGACTCTAACACAGAGGACATTTATTGTTGTTTTTTGACTGAAGTAATCTCAGGGCTATGTTCCAGTATCTCCTATATCCCATTATGCTGAGGTATAATGATGACATACGATGCATGCTACCCACATGCAAAGAAGGAAATTACTATTCATAACATATGACCTCTTCTATACTGCCTCTAATCCAACTTGCTTTACTTTAAAACTGGATTTCTGGGAAAAATCCAGATAGCATTTAATTAAAATAGACAAAATGATAATCATCTGCAAAGATGGCAGAAACTCAGAATAAAAACTGTGCATTCTGTCAGAGATGGCAACTTGACCCCTGGGATGCTGCTGGCAGCTTCTGACTTTGAACATCTCCATATGGTCTGCTGGTTATCACTGCAACCTGGAGTCAAGTTTTTGCCAAAATGTGCTGGCAGAAAAACAGTAATTGGCAGCTGGAGACAAAATGACTTCACTTCATGACATTTTCACATTGTAATCTATTCATCATAAAGAGAAGTTATTATTCAACATTTTGTAATTCCTAATAAACAAATCATTTTATGCGAACTTCAACCTATACACTATAATTTTGTTCTGCGATATAGTTAAGCACTTTCTTTATTAAGAAGTACTATAAAAATGCTCTTCTGAGTGTTATAGACACCCAAAGATTAGAAGTGATAAAATCCGAATATTCAGAGATTCTAATTAAAAGTATTTTAAAGATTGCTTTTGTTTTAAGTAGAATTTGAGGGATGGGAAGAAATTGAATGGGTGAAGGGTAGTACAGGCAATAATGTATATAATTATAAGGAAGATTTTGGTAAGGAAAAAAGATATAAGAAGTTACAAAAGTCAAGTTTGATCCTCATTAGTCCAGTTCCCTTGACAGATAGCCCTACAAGTCCACTTAGACCAGGGGACAAGCATAAAAAACTATTAGTGACACATCATGTTTAAAATACAAAAGCTTGAAAGTGGTGAAAATCCTTCCACTTTGAAAACAAGAGTGCCCTCATCTGAAATAGAGTAGATAAGGTTTAAATAATCATTATAGTTCTTTATACTGCTAAATTTTGCTGACTATTATTCTGAGACTAGAGGAACATGGAAGTTAACAAGTTTTGAATCATTTATTTTGGTAATGAAGGACTGAAAGGGCTGG
The DNA here is from genome assembly GCF_048593235.1 of Sminthopsis crassicaudata. Classification (NCBI taxonomy): domain Eukaryota; kingdom Metazoa; phylum Chordata; class Mammalia; order Dasyuromorphia; family Dasyuridae; genus Sminthopsis; species Sminthopsis crassicaudata. Next base: position 361,636,514 of record NC_133618.1, on the reverse strand, counting down.
AATATATTCATACAAGACCTGGCTGTGTGGATTTTTCTAAAGTAATTGAGGAAACCTTAAAAAGAGTTGAAGCCTGTCCAAGCCTAGAAATTAGAGATTGTGAATGTTAAAATTGGTCCATCCGGATGTATTTAATAAAAATACCTTATTAAGAAATGGCCAGAACCCAAATGGAATGTCCTCTTCAGTTACAATCTTATATACTTGAAATGATGTTTTAGCACTGTGACAAAATCCAGCAACAAACAAACAAATAAAAAAAAGTACAAACAGAATTCTTTCTTGGGACGATATAGGATTATACATTTAGAACTAGAAAAGACTTAACAAACCATCAAGTTTAATCCCTTCATTTTACAGATGAGGAACATTTTTATTCAGGCACTATTATGCGGCAGATTCTCTGGGAAAGCAAAAGACAGATGGTAGTCACAATGAAATTCAGGACACATTTTGCAAACAGTTATGAACAAATAAGTCATTGGTGTTAAAAAATGAAATAATCAAAAGGAGGAAGACACTAGTATTAAAGAAAATTGGTAAAGTGTTCTTGTAAAAAGTAAAATTTTGATTGTAACTTAAAGAAAGCTGAGAGAAAGACAGGAAGTGGAGATAAACATAGGGGAAACCAATGAAAATGCCAAGATTCAAGTAATAGAGTGTTATATGAAAGCTGAAAACATATCTGTTTGGAGTAACAGATCACTATGACAGCTAACCAGAAGCTGGATTAGAAAAGGAAGATAATTAAAGCAGGAAGATTAGCCAGCAGGCTATTGCAGTAGTCTAGGTGTAAAGTGATGTGGGCCAACAGTAGGATAGTGGGAATGGCAAAGGGAAGAGGCTATACAAGAGATGTTATTAAGATAGAATTGATAGGATACAACAAAAAATTGTATATGAAGAGAAAAGAGAAAATGAAGTGTTGAGAATGGTTAATGTTCTGATTAGCTTTCTGGAGGTCTTGGACAAGCCTTTGTTTCAGCAGAATAATCACCACAAGAATAGCCAGGGATAAAGTCCAAAAGTCTTTATTGTCTCCTTCACCTGTGGCCTGGCTAGCTTTTTGGAGGTCCTCCAAATAGGCCTTGGTCTCTGTGGAGGAAATGCAGGAGAGCCACCATGAGGCTGATGTAGATGGAATGTCTCTCTCTTGAAATCTCTCTGAGTCTGAAAGCTTGAGCTCCAGCCTCCAGTCCTCTGTCTTCTCTGAGTCTGTCTCTGGCTGAATTTGTCCCAGTTTATATGCTCTATTATAATTACATCATTACACAATACTGAGTATAAACCAATCATTATATCATTGGCAATCATAGGGAACCAGAGAAATCACATGCTAAACTAGATAACCATTGTCTTATCAATTCTACTGAGTTAACACCTTGTTTAAATCAATCATACTGAGCATTAAGTATATTTCTCCCAAGTTCCTGCCCTTTACGAATGGCACCTAGATTAAGAGGCTGGGTGTCTGGGAGGATGATGATAATCTTGGCAGTAAAACAGAGTTTGCAAGACTAATGTGTTTTTTGGGAAAAATATTGAGTTCAGTTTTGAGAATGTTAAGATAAAGTATTTATGGGATGGCCAATTAGAGATGTCTAATAGTCATTAGAAAATATAGGGGAGTTTAGGGCAGACTAGCAGCCCTGATGTGGAGGGCTTGTCAAGCCCCTTTTCAGGTCTGCTCAATCACCCTTGGTGTTTACCTGTCACTCAACTCTCACCTATGACTCCGAGAAGCTGTAGCATGCACAGAAGCAACACCTCTATAAAACCAACTCAGCAGATGGGCTAAATTAGGTTGAAAATAACTTGAAATCCATTGGTGAGTTAAGGCACACTTACCTCAAGCATATGAAGACTTCTCTTGGTATAATGGGCAGATAAAGACAGAAATTCTTCTAATGGTCATGGAGTGTTAAGAACATCAAAGACACCAAGATCATCTACTACATCCCAGGCCATTGCCAGTTTTGTTGATTTTTGTTTTGCCACTGGACTTTAATGAAAAGAGAGTGAGGCAGAAGACTTTGTGTAATTCTGCCTCATTTAAAGCACAAGTCAAGAGTGATATAATTGATCCTTTTCAAAAACAAAGAACAATTAACAGCAGCAGTAATAACAGCAACAAAGTGATGGAAGTACACAAGTCAGCTAAGAATCATAAGAATAGAGATGATAATTAAGTCTATGGGATTTTGAGATCACCAATTGAAATACTATAAATAGAAAAGAGTAGGCAAGGATAGATAAGAGAGTAGATAGAAGATGGAGGAAATACCACAGTGAGCCAGTTAGTAGGTATGACTGGGATAAAGAGACTGAAAAGAAAATTCAGACAAATAGGGAAAACAGGAAAGAATACAATGTCATAAATTCCTAGAAAGCAGAGGAGAGATTATCAAGGCAAAGAAGGTAATTCACAGTATCAGGAAGGTGATGACTGAAGAAAGACCATAAAATTCAGAAAATAAGAGATGTTAGAAACTTTGGAAAGAGATGTTTCAGGTTAAATGATGAAGTTGTATATCAGATTGTAATAAGTTAAGAACAGAGAGACTGGGCAGGAATGGAAATATCAATTGGAAATGGCCAGCACAATGAGTTTATGCAAAAAAGAAGGAAACTGTAACTAGTGGAGGGAAGATTGAGCATTGAGGATTTTTTTGAGGAGAATGGGAATAATCTAAAACTAAAGTTTAGCAGGAAAATACTAGCAATACACTGCTGTTGCTGCTAATAGTGATAGTGATGATAATAGTTAATAATCATATAATGCTTACTATATGGTATGTACTGTACTAAGAATTTTAGTTATTATTATCTTATTTGATCATACTAAAAACCATTTCACATAGGTGATATGATTCCAGTTTCTAAAATGTGAAAATTGAGGCAAAGACTATATGATGTGTCAAGGAACATACAAATATTAGGGGTCTGAGGGCAGAATGAAACTTAGATCTTCCTGATTACTGTGACCACTAGCTGATTCCTATACTCTTAGTATAAAGGTAAAATGATTCACTAAGAGATCATAGTAGAAAAGGGAAGAAAAGTTGATCCATGCAGAGAAAAAAGATGACTTATCCAGGGACATACACTTATTAATTATACAAAGCAAGTTTTAAATTTAAATCTTCTTTATCCAAGTCCAGTTACATATCCTCTATGAAACTGGATTCTGGTAAAAATAAATGCAACATGACACTGTTTTTGAAACTTATTGCCTAAGATAGTTTCCAAAAGCACTTAAAAATTAAGTCAGTAGTCAATGCATGCATGAAGAAAAATCAAGTTTCTGCATAAAACATTTTTCCTTAAAAATATTTTGATAAAAACACAGCTGAGAAACATATACATTGGGAATAATGACAACAGGAACTAATTATTAGAGTTATTATGAGGATTGAATGAGATAATATTTTAAATGTTCTTAACACAGTGCCTTGAAAAATAGAAGATACAATATAGATGCCAGCTAGGGATTTTAATTTTGTTTATGTAATGAAAGCAGATACTTCTTTAGACAGACCTTCAGGATAGACACAACTTGAAAGCATAAGATCATAAGAGATTAGAGAGAATCCAGCTATCATAAAGTTCAACCTCATTCTATAGATAAGGAAAAAGGGGGCAAGGGAAGAGATGAAATATGTCTATAGTCATAAAGAAAGTTAAAAGCATAGGAAGAGTAACAGTTCTGATATACTGAATAATGGTCCAGTACTGATGAGAAACAGGATTGAGTATTAGTGCATATTAGACTCAACTGTTTTCAATCAGTTCCTTCTTCCAGGACAAAGTTTACCCTATTTCTTCTTTCCATAGATTCCAAATGAGCAAGTCATTTTATGTCTTTGAACCTCTGTTTCTTTACTTGTTCAAATGAATAAAGTTCAATACTGTTAGATCCATAATTAAGCTACCTGCATCACAAAGTTAATATGAACAATATGATTTACAAACATACATATGAATATGAGTATTCATTAGAATTATTATTTTAGTCACTGCACTTCTAGGATTACTGTCATTTCATTATTATTTGTTTCATTATTCACTATAAAATGTGTAAAACAAGAAGAGAGTATAGAAAGAAATAATTCACTATAGGTTATATATCTGAAGAGAAGAGGATTTATGAATTTTAAATTTCTTATTAATATCTTATGTTGTTAACATCATCTTGATTTCCGTAGAGACCCCTTTGCTTTCAACTACACAGTGAAACCCTGATTCTTACAAAAAATTATAAAGGAAAAGAAAAAGAGCAGCTGTATAAAAAGTAACCAAATCTGAATATAGATACAATATTCTACACCCTAACCCTATCTCAATAAGGAAGTGAATAGTAGAACAAATAAGAAAAGTATGATTCAATGGATTAAAATTCTACAAGGGAAGTCAGTCTAGGAAAGATAGAAAGCCACTAAAAATGAAATTCTAAAGTTATAAAAATATAATATAATAATTATAAATTTGTTAAACTTTTAGATGAAATATAAATCAGAAAAAAGCTAATACAATGGAATACAGTAAGGTTCCCCAAAGGTAGAATAGTGGTGTCAAATTCAAGGAGAAATAGAGGATCCTAAAAACAACTATGCTTGACTTAGATAACCATATATCAATATAATCAATGTATTATTTTATTGCTATTTATTTTGTAAAATATTTTCTAATTACATATTAAAGTGGTTTTGCCATTTGAGAATATTATGGGACCCATGAGGGACAGGAATCATGCAGTTGACAGCTTAGGAGTACAGCATGGTGGTGAATTTAATAAGATTAAATTCACTAATGATAAATATGATACATGTAAGTTATAAGAAAATTGACTTTATAAATATAAAATGAGGGAAGCCCAGTTAGAAGGCAGTTATTCTAAAAAAAAATAAAGCTATGTTTTTTTTTTATGACAATTATGCTCTCTATGAGTTACCACTGTGATATGATGATCAAAAAGCTAACATGGTCTTGGAATGCATTAAGGGGAACATAACTTCCTGGAATAAAGAGGTCCCAGGACATCCTGATAGTTGGTACAGTGGATAGAGAACTGGATCTGGAGTCAAGAAGACTCCTCCTCCTGAGTTCAAATGAGTCCTTAGACACCTCTTAGCTGTGTTACCTTGGGCAAGTCACTTAACCCTCTTACCTCAGTTTCCTTATCTGTAAAATAACTGAAGAAGAAAATGGCAAACATTCTATCAACTTTGCCAAGAAAACCCCCAAAGGGGTCATGAAGAGTAAGAGAGGACTAAACAACAAAAAATATTAAAGCTCAGACTTATCAAACGTCCTTTGACTTTAGTACAAGGTGCTAGAGAATGTGCAGGAAAGGCCAACATCATCTCAGGAAGAATTAGAGGCTCTGAGTCTGTGATAGATGAAGATTTGAAAGATCTAGGTCTATTTAAATCAGAGAAGAGAAGACTCACATTGGAAATAAATGTGGAGGAGAGATAAGTTCTATTCACAAAAAAATCCAGAATATAGAACTGAAAGCAACTCAACAATTTGATCCAACAAATTTGGAGTTGGTTTAGAAAATACTCTAGAAATTAGGGTAAAAAAATTGGTGTAAATTCCTAAAAAGATAATGATTTACCCTCCATAGATATCTTCAAGAAGATACTAGATGACTAAATCAGTCATTTTTTTTTTTCCACTTGGATGATTTTTTTAAAAAAAGCTTTTTTTTTTCTTTTTTTTTTAATTTTTAAAATTAATTTTATAATTATAATTTTTGACAGTACATATGCATGGGTAATTTTTTTTTCAACATTATCCCTTGTACTCACTTCTGTTCTGAATTTTCCCCTCCTTCCCTCTACTCTCTCCCCTAGATGACAGGCAATCCCATACATGCTAAATGTGTTATAGTATATCCTAGATACAATATATATGTGCAGAACCAAATTTCTTGTTCCACAGGAAGAAATGGATTCAGAAGGTAAAAGTAACCTGGGAAGAAAGACAATAGTGCAAACAGTTTACATTCGTTTCCCAGTGTTCCTTCTCTGGGTGTAGCTGATTCTGTCCATCATTGATCAACTGGAACTGAATTAGATCTTCTCTATGTTGAAGATATCCACTTCAATCAGAATACCTCTTCATACAGTATCGTGGTTGAAGTGTATAATGATCTCCTGGTTCTACTCATTTCACTCAGCATCAGTTCATGTAAGTCTCTCTAAGCCTCTCTGTATCCATCCTGCTGGTCATTTCTTACAGAACAATAATATTCCATAAGATTCATATAGCATAATTTACCCAACCATTCTCCAATTGAAGGGCATCCATTAATTTTCCAGTTTCTAGCCACTACAAAAAGAGCTGCCACAAACATTTTGGCACATACAGGTCCCTTTCCCTTCTTTAACATCTATTTGGGATATAAGCCCAATAGTAACACTGCTGGATCAAAGGGTATACACAGTTTGATAACTTTTTGAGCATAATTCCAAATTGTTCTCCAGAATGGTTGGATCCATTCACAACTCAACTCAAAGTGCATCAGTATCCCACTTTTCCTGCATTCCTCCAATATTCGATATTATCTTTTCCTGTCATCTTAGCCAATCTGACAGGTGTGCAGTAGTATCTCAGAGTTGTCTTAATTTTCATTTCTTTGACCAATAGTAATTTGGCATACCCTTTCATCTGAGTAGAAATAGTTTCAATTTCATCATCTGAGAATTGTCTGTTCATATCCATTGACCATTTATCAATTGAGAATGGCTTGATTTCTTTAAATTTGAGTTAATTATATATTTTGGAAATGAAACCTTTATCAGAACCTTTAACTGTAAAAATGTTTCCCAGTTTGTTACTTTCCTTCTAATCTTGTTTGCATTAGTTTTGTTTGTACAAAAGTTTTTTAATTTGATATAATCAAAATTTTCTATTTTGTGATCAATAATGATCTCTAGTTCTTCTTTGGTCACAAATTCCTTCCTCCTCCACAAGTCTGAGAGGTAAACTATCCTGTTTTCCTCTAATTTATTTATAATATGCTTCTTTAAGGCTAAATCATGAACCCATTTTGAGCTTATCTTGGTGTAAGGCGTTAAGTATGCGTCCATGCCTAGTTTTTGCCATACTAGCTAAGCCACCTTCATTTGATTTTTTGTTTTGTTTTGTTTTCATTAGTTCCCTTGAAATTCTTGACCTTTTGTTATTCCATATGAATTTTCTTGTTATTTTTTCTAGGTTATTAAAACAGTTTCTTGGGAGTCTGATTGGTATAGCACTAAATTAATAGATTAGTTTAGGGAGTATTGTCATCTTTATTATATTCACTTGACCTATCCAAGAGCACTTAATATTTTTCAAATTGTTTAAATCTGACTTTATTTGTGTGGAAAGTGTTTTGTAATTTTGCTCATCTAATTCCTGACCTTCCTTTGGAAGATAGATTCCTAAATATTTTATGCTATCAACAATTATTTTGATAAAACTAACAATTTAACTGAAGCAGATGAGTATTACACAAATATAATCTACCTAGGTTAAAAGAAGAGGAAACAGAATATTTAAATAACCCCATTTTAGAAAAAAGGACTTTGAACACACTATCAATAAATTCCCTAAGAAAAAATGTCCAGGAAAAAATGGATTGACAAATGAATGTTATAAAACATTTAATGACCAATTAACCCCAATACTATGTGAAATATATATATATATTATATATATATATATATATTTAAAAAGCAAAGGAGTCCTACAATAGTCTATTGATGACACAAATAGGGTTTTGATACCTAAACCATTGAGAGCAAAGACAGAGAAATAAAACAATAGTAAAATTATTTCTTTTTTTTTAAATTTTGGCTTCAAAAATTTTAAATAAAAAGGAGATTACAGCAAAAATATCATAAAAATTATACAATATATGATTAATACTAGAAGTATTACACTTTTATGAGCATTAGAGACCATATCAGTAAAAAACAAGAAAAGTCATATTATCATACCAAAAGTAACTATTATTTGTATTAAAAAAGAGGAATTATTGGAATCCTTCTTAAATTGATAAGTAGTATCTAAATATCAGAAGCAAGGATTATCTGTACCATTGTTAAACGTGTGATAAAGCCTTCCCAATAAGATCAGGGATGAAGCAAGGATGTATATTATAACAAATATTACTGAATATCGTGCTAGAAATACAAGCTATAACAATAAGACAAGAAGAAGAAATTGAGGGAATAAAATTAGCAAAGAGGAAGCAAAACTATCATTCTTTGCAGATGATATGATGTAATCCTAAAGAATTAAAATTTTAAAATGTTGAAACAACTTTATTAAATTGCAGAATAGAAGATAAAGACAAATAAATCATCATCATTTATATATTTTACCAATGAAACTAACATCAAAAAATGTACCTGCCAGATCTATGGAATGGAGGGAAGAATTTATGGCTACTCAAAAGATAGGATATTGGGAAGTAAAATGGATAATTTTGATTATATTAAATTAATAAGTTTTTGCACAAAGAAAATAAATGAAAATAAGATAAGAAAAAAGCAGGAAAACGGGAAAAATTTTATACCAAGACTCTCTGATAAAGACTATTTCTCAAATATATATAGGGAATTGAATCAAATTCACAAAAATAATCCATTTATTAATTGATAAATGCTCAAAGGATGTGAACAGGCACTTTTCAAAAGTAGAAACCAAAGGTATCTATCATCATATGATAAAATGCTTTAAATCACTACTATTAGAGTAATGCAGATTAGAGCTCTAAAATATTATCTCATAACTATCAGATTGGGTAACAAGACAGAAAAGGAAAATGACAAAAGCTGGAGGGGATGTAGGAAAACTAGGACACCAATGTACTGTTGGTAGAATTGTGAACTAGTCCAAACATTCTCAAAATAATTTTGAGCTAAATCCAAAGAGCTATGAAACTTTGAATAGAATTATTAGGTCTGTATCATAAAGATCAAAGGAAAGAAAAAAGGACTTATTTGTATAAGAATATTTACAATATTATTTTTTGTGGCAGCAAAGAATTTCAAATTGAGGGGATGATCATCAATTGGGGGATATTTGAACAATAGTAGTACATGATAGATCAGTATTAATTTATAACAATCAATAAGCAGTGTGGTTTCAGAAAATATCTGTGATATCTTATATGAAGTGATATGAAGTGAAATAAGCCAAACCAAGAGAACATTATACACTATTACAACAATACTGTCTGAATGATCAACTATGAAAGGCTTAACTTCTCTGATCTGGCAAAACAATCATCCAAATGATCAAAAACAATTCCAAAGGACCCACAATGAAAAGTGCACCTTTAGTATGAAAACTGCAAAACTTTGAATAAAGATTGAAAACTACTTTTTAAACTTTCTTTTTTTTCTGTGTATATGTAGTGTGTGTGTGTTTGTATGTTTCGCAACATGGCTAATTTTTCTGATATGATCATAGCATATTTGGACTTCTGTGTTCAGTTTGAGAAACTGCATTTAAAAAAAATTGGCATCAAGAAGTTGCAACTGCACAAAGAAGGCTGACTTGTGAAAGGGGTTGACATGCAATATTTGGATATATTGAAGGAATTCAGAATGTGAGTTGGAGAATAAAAATTGAAATAAGGAGGGAGAATATGATAAATGCCTTCAAGTATTAGAATTTCCCATCGAAGAAGAATTTTTATCTATTTCAATAAGTAAGAATGAATGAATCAATAAGCATTTACTTATTAAATCTACATATGTATCAGACAACAGGAATGGAAAGACAATCAATGAAACAAGAATGAAATGACATCAAATGATGCACAATAATTTTACATTTAAAAATGGGGAAAAGGATTATTGAGTAGAAGAAGTAAATAACCACATGTATTATTGCTTTATGGAGATGGTGAAGGACTATGAACTTCAAGAGTGAAAAATTGTATGACATTTCAGAGGAAATGGAAATGACTAATATTTTTGCCATTCATTTGAAATATTCAAATAAAAATACAATAGCTCAATCCCCATGATTTATAGATATGCCAAGTTGCATGTTTTACTCATTCATGTTTCATTTAGCATTCATGATATAATTGAAATATATAATTGGAAAACATCAAGGAAAATATTTAAGCCTATGTAAACAACAACAAAAGATTGGACTATTAAGTGCTGCCATAGTGCATAGAATACCTCAGTTGAGTCAGGAAATATCTTCCTGGGTTCAGATATAGCCTCAGACATTTAATATGTGCACCTACGCTACCTCCTTTTGCGTTCAAATGATTCTTGCCTTATAATATCTACATAACAGCTTGTCACAGCTTAGAAATGATAAATCCCATTTACTATTCACAATTTGAATCTTTTAGACTTCATAAAGAGAATTCTTATATATAAATCCAAGGGGGTGGGTACTATGACTATTATTATCCATATTTTATATATTAAAGAACAATAGTTAAAAGCTTGAAGGGACCATAGAAGTGACCTAATAAAATACTCTCATTTTACAAATGATGAGGTTGAGGCTCAGAGAGGTCAGCGCATTTTAGTGATTAGTGTTCCTAGAATTGGAGAGATTTAAGCTAAAATCTGGCCTTACACACATATGGGCTGTAGAAACAATGCAAGGCACTTAACACTAATTTGTCTATTCTGCAAAATGAGGGTAATAATAGCACATATAGCACAAGGCTATTATTGTAAGGCTCAAAGGAGATAATATTTTGAACAATGTTTACTGAACGTTAAAGCACTATACAAACACTAGCTATTATTCTTATTCTTATTATCATTATCCTTTTATTCCTTCTCCTACTATTCTAAGGACATAAGAATAAGTACTTATTAAGAACTTACTAAGTGACAGGCAATGAGTTATAAGTTTTATGAATATTATCTTCTTTGATCTTCATAACCATTAAGTGCCATTATTATTCCCATTTCACAGTGGAAAAGTTGAGTCAGGCAGAGGTTAAGTGAATTACTTTGGGTCATATGGTTAATAAGTGACCAAATTTGAACAGAGGTTTTGCTGATTCTAAGCTAAACACTCAAGCATCACACCATTTATCTTATGAATATGGCAAATAAACTCAGGGTCAGGATAAAAAATTATATGGCATATCATAGGAAATAGAAATGAGAAATAGTGTTGTCATTCATTTCTAATATTGAGATAAAAATACAATTGCTCAACCTCCATTTCTACAGATATGCCAACTTGCATGTTTTTTACTCATTTAAGTTTCATCCAACATTCATGAAATAATTGAAATATATAATTGGAAAACTTCAAGGAAAATATTTAAGCCTATTAGTGGCCAAATAATAGTCTCACAATTACTTCACTTTTTGTGAGATAAGAAACATTTGCTATACCCCTGTAGTCAAAGTAATGTTCAGAAGGATTTTATAATTAAAACAACAGACAGAGAGAGGATCACAGAATAAGAAGTTAATAATTCTATATTCATAATGGCAATAATATCTGAAACTACTACTTATCAGAGGTGTGAGTTAAAGAACTCATCTGTGGGGAAAGTTGAAGTATAGGCTGCCTAAGGAGAAAACTGGATGCACAAGGCTCCCAATATTGTGAATCAGAGATAAAGAATTCCACACCGTAATGGCAAGTGTATGTAGTTGCAAATGAAGATGCAAATAGTAGGGATATCATCTGGGTCTGGGGGTGAGAGACCATTACAATGGCAATGGGATTTTAGGTCTGAGAAACTGTTTAGTTTGAGATTCTGAGTAATAAAGGAAATGATAAACAGCCTTTTGCAGAGACCTGTTTGTAGACAGGATATTCTTTTTTTCCCTCAGACTTTAGAACATTTATTCCTTTAAGTTATAGTAAACAAATATTGCTAATAAAAATATTTTACATAAACTTCACATTTATAGCAGGGACCATATTGTCTGCCTTTCCAATAGGTGATGGGAAGGTTAGTGTGAAGGAGAGGATGTAGAATTCAAATAAAGAATGTTATATAAATAAAAAATTTGACAAAAATACACTAGCATAATTATTTTTAGCATCTTTTAATGACTGTTAGAACTTGAAGAGAAATTAAAGATTATCTAATGTAAATCTTTCACTGTTGCAGATATGTTTAGTGAGACACTCATAGCAAACCAACAACTGAAATGTAATTCAAGTCCAAGTCTCCTGCCTCTTACCTTGTAGACCAACATTTGGTTCTCCTTTCAGGTGTCTGTGAAGAAGGTGAAATATCTCAGATGATCTGTCAAGGGCCTGCTCACATGGGATAAGAGGACTATAAAACTTGTGACTTTGTGGGAAGTAAAGAGTTCCTAAGATTTGAAATGGGCTGTAATGTTTGAGATCAACTAATAAAACTCCCACATTCAGGGATGAGTTAAGCTGAGGAGCAGAGTTTTAGTAACACACATAAGCAGGCCATTGTTAAGACAAGACATGGTAGCTGGAACAAAGAGGTTTGAATCATATCTCAGACACATAATAGCTGTGAGAGAGAGCCTGCTTAATTCACATAACTCTTCTGGTCCTTTGTTTCCTAATTTTGAAAATGAGTATTGGATTAAATTACATCTGAAGTCAATTCTTTTTCTGAATCTATAATCTTCTGGCTGCTTTCTCTGAAACTCAATACTGGTTTTTCTCTGCTCCACAATGCTTTCTTTTAAGACACTGTAAATCATATTTCTGAATCCACCTTAAAATTCTAGCATTAGAGCTTAATTCCTTTTCTATTAAGCATTATGCTATATAAGGACATTATTTGAAAGTTTAAATTTTCTGAAGAAGAAAAATAGAAACTAATTCATTACATTTTTTTTTTACATTAAAAAGAGATTGCCATATCATTTCACTTTCTTTCATGTCAAGTAGGCAGCAGAAAGGCATGAAGTATTGGAAGCATAAAGGTAGTAAGGGATAAGGTATGCTAGAATTTAAGCAGGGATAATGATTTATTCATCTTTGTATTCTCCCAATACAAGTTATAGCCTGGGCATTTGATAATCATTCTGTGAACTTTAGCTGACTAAAACCTTGATGACTCAATAAAGAGGACAGGAAGGGCAAGGAGAAGACAAAAGTCATTGAGAACAATTCCTTGCAAGTAGTAACCAAGAACCACAGTCTCTGAACTTTCCTCTTCCCCCTTTGCTTTGGCAGATTCTAAATTAGATCTAATTCACTATTCCCTTTTTAGGAATTTTATATTTCTGGAACTTGGTTAGGCTCAACTACAGATAGCACTATCACCTGATTAAAAAGCAAAACAAAACAAAATAAAAAGATCTTTGGCTCTTTTCTAAACATGGGAAGACTAAAAGAGGAAGTCATGTACAGTTTCATGGACATGCGGCTACATTATTATCAGAGTCACTACCAATCAGTTGGGATAACATTGACCAGTTTAATTAGGCACGAGGAGACTTTCTACCTGGTTTGCCTCAATGCATAAGGGATGCTACCTAGAAAAAACTGGGAATTCTTTTATTACATAGAAGGCCTCAGTCATGACATCTTGACACCTAAAAGTAAATTTTAAAAGTAAATAAGTTCCACACATAAAAAATAATCTTAGGAAATTATTGAAATTGTGTAGCCTGAGATATGCAGGAAGATAGTATATGCAGATATCCTCTATATGAAGATCCTATTATGACAGAAAAGTTAGGGTTCTTTTACTCTGTTTCCTCATTATGTCCGATATTTTTTCTAACCCAAACCTTCTAACTATGAACTGTCAAACATTGTAGATTACAACTTATATATGGGTTCTCATCCTGGTGACTCTTATTCACATTCTCCTATCTGTTCTCTGGAACGGGTTCAAACATTATGCTGCCGTGAGTTCCACCACATGTCTCCCATGATATGGGTATCAGTGCAGCACAAGGCTATCCATTATCACTTTCTGTGATATACATATGCATATATATGAATATACCTATACATATATACATATACATATAATACACATATATGTTATTCCTGATAACTTTTATGTTACTTCTTATAAGCAATTTTTCATTTGTGATCTACTACAACATGTCTCTACTCACAATCCATTGAGCTCTCCATTGTCCTTCAAGTGACCTTTAACTTTGATTCTTCTGGTATTATGGCATTTGATGATTTATACTTACATACATGATATTGTGTTGAACAAATGGGTTTTTTGTACAAAGAAGAAGTTAAACTTCTTTTAAAAAGACAATCTACTTTTCTAAATATAATATAATATACTCTCTTCCTCATATTCAATTCTAAACAGAGTTTTCAATCAATCTTCAGTGCCCATCCAGGATCTTTCAGTACAAAGGGTTGTCCATTCATATCTGCTTGAACAGCAGCCTTTTTTTCCCACTTATTTTTTTCCTGTAAATACTTAGACTGGATCTTTTTTGAAGGAACCTACAATGTCTTTCAGAACTTCAGCATTGTTCTGGGGAGTTACAGTAATCAGTATGTTACCATGTAGAAAGATGAGCTAATATTTAAAGCCCTAATTTAAATCATTATATATCTATATCTATCTATCTACATATCTATCTATCTATCTATCTATCTATCTATCTATCTATCTATATATATATATATATGAAGGATTCTCTGTTTATTATTCTTATATGTAACCTAAAAACAAAAAAGTGTTCCCAACTCACAGGGATGGCAATATGTAATTTATATTCTGCGTGATGGCTCAGTACATCCTCCATTAATAGGGGAAGCCTGTACAGGAGTTGTAGGTTCTTATAGTAGCCACTTTGGTGTGCTGAAAAAGTTGCCAATATTGACCCTAAAAAAACTAAAGGTTTTTTTTATTAAAAAAATATAGAGAAAGAAAAAGAGATAGTGTACAAGATGAAATGGTCTAGTCATTTATTCCCACGAATAAAGCAATGATACATTGTCTATTCAAAAATAGCATCTTCTACCTCAGGGGACTCTACTTAATTCACTCTCCATAAATGTTATGATACTCTTCAAAACTGAAATATTATGCTTATTAACTTTTTTCAGTCTTCTTCATCTTCATACTGAATATGTTTATTTTCTCTTTCTTTCCTTAGCCAAAATAAATATATTTAATTTTCTACTCTTTTCTTAGTTCCAAATTAGGTAACAATTTTGTGATTAAACCTTTAGCTCCTTGTATAAGTCACTGACAAAGCCTTTCAGCAAAGTAGTTGTTTTATGGGATCACCCATGTCCATAATTCATATTAAATCACAGCAACTATATCCCCATGACAAATTTTTTGCCCATTTGATGTACAATTGTATAAATACACAATAAATTAAATACAAAATAATAATGTTACAAAATAATTTATAAGTTCATTATAAATATAGGTAATCTCTGGTATCTGTGTGGAAGTATAGGAATTTATTTTTATTTATTTTATTTTTTTATAATATTATCCCTTGTATTCATTTTTCCAAATTATCCCCCCCTCCCTCCACTCCCTCCCCCCAATGACAGGCAATCCCATACATTTTACATGTGTTACAATATAACCTAGATACAATACATGTGTGTAAATACCATTTTCTTGTTGCACAATAAGCATTAGATTCCGAAGGTACATGTAACCTGGGCAGACAGATATTAGTGCTAACAATTTACATTCACTTCCCAGTGTTTCTTCTCTGGGTGTAGCTACCTCTGTCCATCATTGATCAACTGGAAGTGAGTTGGCTCTTCTTTATGTTGAAGATTTCCAGGAAGTATAGGAATTTAAGAGAAGTTGGAATAGTTCACTACACATTCCGTAATCAAGGAAGGCATTTTAAGGAGGTAGTATTTTAACTTAACCTAAAGACGAATGAGTTTTGACCATAAAGAAGAGGTTAAAAATCACAAATTATAGTTAAAAGTCTAAGCATGGAGTTTTAAGAACATTGGTATATTGGGAGAACAAAGCAACTCAGATCTAGATCTAAAGTTCTCTATTCAATCTCTATTTTGCATAATTAAAAAAATTGAGGCATATTTTGATAAAACAATTTCACCAAAGTTACCAGTGGTAGTGATTGAATTTCACCTGGATGTCCATCAGTTGGAGAATGGTTGGGTAAATTGTGGTATATGAAGGTTATGGAATATTATTGCTCGGTAAGAAATGACCAGCAGGAGGAATATAGAGAGGCCTGGAGAGACTTAAATCAACTGATGCTGAGTGAAATGAGCAGAACCAGAAGAACTGTACACTTCAACAACAATACTGTATGAGGATGTATTCTGATGGAAGTGGAAATCTTCAACATAAAGAAGAGCCAACTCACTTCCAGTTGATCAATGATGGACAGAGGTAGCTACACCCAGAGAAGAAACACTGGGAAGTGAATGTAAATTGTTAGCACTAATATCTGTCTGCCCAGGTTGCATATACCTTCGGATTCTAATGTTTATTGTGCAACAAGAAAATGATATTCACACACATGATTGTACCTAGACTATATTGTAACACATGTAAAATGTATGGGATTGCCTGTCATCGGGGGGAGGGAATAGAGGGAGGGGGGGTAATTTGGAAAAATGAATACAAGGGATAATATTATAAAATATATATATATATATATAATAAAAAAAAAAAAGAATTTCACCTCTTCCATTTCAAATTGCCTACTCTTTATTCCCCACCACATTTTCTTTTAAAGATGCAGTCCAATTTGGAAAGGAGCCCAATTTGGCTCAAGTCTAGAACACATGGAATAGAATTGGATGAAATGATGCAGAACAGGTTTTATTTGGCAGATTATAGTGGAGTTAAACTCGTTCTGCTTCACTTTATTGTCTGAGATAGGAATAGGCAGTTTAAGTTTCAAGGCGGAATCTATTTGATGTAAGAAAAGATATGCTATTTCTATATAAAGTGGGTTGTTTTGGTTGCACGACTGGAAATCTTTAGTAGAGGATGGAGATGTAGAAGATATTCATGAATAAGTTCTACTCAGTATTTTCTGAGGCTCATCTACAGCTCTGAAATTCTATGATCCAGTGAGCAAAACTGTTGAATATGATGTCTTGAAAAAGTTTATATTTATTGTTTTGGACCACAAAATGTAGAGAAATACTGAAGGTAGAAATTAAACCTATGTAACAGTGAACATTTCTTGAAAATCAGATTTATTCTATTATATTCCTCCCCTAGAGCTTTATGCTATCTTGATGGTCATTTTGGAATATATGGTTTCAAAGCAAAATCCTTTCCTGATAATAGTGTTCCCCTAATTTAGGACCCTGAATTAGTTCCTCTGCATTACAGTTTAGTTTAACCTCTTAACATAACAGTTTTTACAAAAGAATATTTACTTCAAAGATTTAGCAAAAATAATTATACAAATATCACTCATTATCTACTATCATCATCCCCAGCTCAAATGACCTCAGTCACTATGGAGGACACTGTAAATTAGATGCACAATTTACCTCAATGATATTGATAATAAAAGCCCATCAAGGTTCATGTTGAAAAAATTCTCAGTTTTATTAACTTCTCTGTCCTTTCTTCCTAGTCTTTCAGCAATATCTAACATGGAATCTTGACCCAATATCAGCATGTCTCTGGTTCCAAAGTTCAGGAACTCTACTGCATAATTATAGAATTGTTAATGACAAGTAAACCAAAATCATAATTTTTGTGGTAATAGGGCTTTCAGTTTTGGCAGATATGTGATAAGATATCCTTTCCCCTGAAATGTGATCCTATGAGTGAATAGTACCTTTAACCATTTACTATTGCTAGAAAGGAAAATTGCCTTAGTCTTATGCCTTTAAAAACACAACTTATTTCCACTACATGATCATAGAAAAAAGAATATTCATACTCACATGTTAGAGGCACACAAAATGCCTTCATTCAGGAACTGATTCCTGGCACATTTGGAATGGTTCTTCCTTGGTTGGTGATCTAAGTAACCCAACTGAATTTTGAATCCAGTTATTAACTATATTAACTAGGTTATTTAGTGTGTTTAGTGGTCCTTATATTTACTTGAAGTTATTCAAATATATTACTTCAGCATGCTCAGAATAAGCTACTTAGATGTGGCCTTTACTAAACATCTCCCATGTGGTCAGTCTGCTTCATTTCTCAATCATTTTGTAAAATGATGGCTCTTTTATGCCCACTCTATTTACTATATAATATAGGAATGATACCTCTTGTTTCATGTTCTTTAGGGACAACTTATGAACTTTCTGGAATTGGTGAGGTTTTTATTTAGGGATATTGATTAAAATTTTTGAATACTCTTGGTAGGTTGATTCAGAATTCATTCAAGGTGATTTCCCTTCAGTAATGTGAATGTCATAATTGGAGAAAGAAAAGGGAACAAACATTTATCAAGTATATGCCATATTGAAAGTATTTTTTTTGTAATTTATTATCATTATCTCATCCAATTTTCACAACTCTTGCATTCATGTGCTGTTATTTGGCAGCTAGAAGACAAAATGGATAGAATGCTGGAGCTCACACCACCTGTATAATACTGGGCAAGTCCCTTAATCCTGATTGCCTCAGATTCCTCATCTGTGGAATGAGCTGGAGAAGGAAATGGGAAACCACGCTAATATCTTTGCCAAGAAGACCCAAGTAAAGGTCAGAAAGAGTCAGATATAACTGAAATAGCTGAATTACAAAATTATCCCTATTTCACAGATGAGGAAACTGAGATATACAACTTATAATTATCCAAAGTTTAGTTTAAAATCAGGTCTTTTTCATGCCAACCCCAACATCCTACCCACTGAACCGTTTAATAGCCTGTTTTCTAATTTCAAGCTTATAAGAAAAAAAATTCAGTCCAGAATGACCATATATTTCTTTTTCCTTATTTTTTTGCTTAATAATAGTAGATAGTTATTTTGAATAATGGTAAATAGAAATACCATGGGACACTTATTCCCAATTCCAATATGAACATTTTTCTTAAATATCTGAGAAATAAAAGGGTAAATTAATTACTAGTTCTCCAATGTATAAAGAAACATACACCATTCATTGATAGGAAGAAATTGACCTCTTTTAACCTGAAGCCTCTGCCCATAGGTTTTGATGCACTATAAGACATTTAATGAGCATCTGTCATCAAACTATCTAACATAGTCTGATGAACATCCATTGAAGTCATTTTGAAAAGAGACAAAATGTCATCAGAGCACCAAAGAACTTTGTTCCCTGTTTAGAGAAAATGTTTTTCTTTGCACAGGAATTGTTAATTCCTTTTGTTGAAGAGATCAATACAAAGTGTTTCAGAGGTAGGTGGCCTAACCAGCTTTGTAAACACATAATAAATCCCAATAAATAACACTGAATTAATGAAAGAAAAATGATTAAATGAGTTAACTGAAGTCCTGAGGGATTGGTTCCAACAGAGTACAACAGTACAGAAAAAAGCTAGAATGCTATAGAGAATTATATACTTATTTTTTTGTGTGCTTTAGAAAAAACTCTTCCTCTCTTCAGCCTTTTGTTTCCCTAGGTGTACAATTAACTGGAGTGGGGAAGAGGACATTTAGTTTGTGTAACTCCATATAATCACTTCTATTTGACAGTTCTGCTTTCAAAATGGAAAAAAATAATGGCTTATTCATATTCTGAATAAGAGAGACTTTAAAAGTCAGTAGTTTGTTCATCATAGAGAAGGCTAGTTTAGGAGCAGATAGCTAGACAAGTTAAACTTTTTATCTAATCAATTTTGGAAGCTGTGAAGCAGGAATGGTAAAACACTATAGAATAATGGGAGTTTCATCTAATGTAAATGTGACTATGCCATGAGACCATTTTCATTGTAATTTATAAGAATCAAATACTATAATGATTTGGAGTGTGGTTAGCTATAATCAGAATGAAGAATTATGAGACAACAATACGGCAGGACAACCATTCAGTTTGCCCTTCATAAAAGAAAATATTTTGTTAGCTTTAAATCACTTCAGCCACCATTCATCTTGGCCAGAGGAGCTCAGCAACTCTGCTTTTCTAGAAGTTTCAAACATTCTTAAATAATTATGAAGCCCTAACCTGAGAAGTTGAAAAGGATTTTCCTGTTGCCTTTTATATCTCCCTTTAACTATTTTTTCCAATGTCTTCACTATTGGGCACTCCCTGACACTTTCACTACATCTTTCCTCCAAAACAATCCCACAGTATACTCTTTTGTGGGTGACCAGGACCTTGTTCACAAACTAATCTGTTCGTAGTAACAATTATGGTTTCTATGCAGTAGTTATATTTTGCAAGTGGCTTTATGTACATCATCTCATTTAGTTTTTCCAAGCAACTAAGTGAGAAAGTTGTCTCTAGTAATCTCATTTTATGAATTACTTTTCTTAGTTTTAAATTTCTTATCTTCCAATATTGAAAAAAGTATCAATCATTAAATAAAAGTATATTTGTTACCTATCATGTGCTAGATATTGCTAAGTGCTGGTTATGAAAAGAGGCAAAAGTCAGTCTTTGCTTTCAAAGTGTTTATAATTTAATGGGGCAAGTAAGATGCAAATAATTATACAAATAAGCTATATTCAGCAAAAGAGCACTTAACAGAGGAAAGCCACTGGAATTAAGAGCAGTTGGGGTAGGCTTCATTTAGAAATTGGTATTTTATGTGATATGGTATTTTTATTTTTATTAAAATGGTATTTTATGATATATTTATGGTATATTATATGTTAATGGTATTATTATATTAAATAATTATAAGCCAAGATAGTCAGTAGTTTGAGCTGAGGAGGAAGAGCATGTGGGATAGTCAAAGGAAATACTGGGAGCCAAGAGATAGAATGTTGTGTCTTGATGGTAGAATATTCCTTTAGTCAAAAGACTTCATTTCAGGGAATAACATGTAAGAAGACTGTAAATACAGATGTTCCAAAGATGCAAATCTTGCTTGAGTTTGCTTCTCAAGTTTTAAGAAAATGATTATTGCTTTCAACTGAGAGGACTTATTTTCAAATTCTACTTCTAAAGCTTGCTATTTCTTTGATATTGAGCAAATCATTTAGGCTAAAATGAAGGGATAAACATGATGGCCCTTTTGTATTTTTATAATATTGCAACTATCTTTCTTTCAATATCCAATTTTGATAATTATTAGGCCTTTGTGGTAAATATCAACAAATATTTAAAAGTTTGAACATTTTAGTAATATGGGCTCAGAGCATATTAATTATATGCTGGGTCTATAAGCATATAAAATAGGTATACAAGTCAAACAATTATTGATAATGAATTACAATTTTGCAACCCCCCCCATATTCAGTAACATGGCTTTATATGGACTTGTGACCCACAGTTTAAGAAGCTTTGATTTAAATCATTTAAATTAAAGCCATCCTTTCATTTGATCTAAAAAATAATCTAGGAAAAAAAGAAGGAAACAGGTTGAGAAAATATAGATACTTGTTTACTTTGAGGAATAACTGCTAAATTCATTTGATGAGAGAAGGGAATAGATTTTGAATTTATTTAGTCTTGATTTAAATCTGCTCATGTATATTACAGCATATTTAAAATATAACAATCAATGGTATAAATAAATGCATGCCTATGAGAAAACATGCAAACTTCAAAATTTTTCTCTTTTTCCTCAACATTTTTTATTATTCTAGAAGGAATCATTTTAAAGAATTCTATTGGTAGCAAATAAAGTCACTCTTCCTCTGTGAAGTCTTACTTGGTTATAAGGATCTGTCCATCATATAAGAGTTTTATTGTAATTCCACTGTGAGTCATACATCCTAATCAGGATTCTACATCTTCTGTTACTATCAAATGTTTTTGTTATTTGCCTGATCACATTGTGAATTCCTTGAGAGCAGTGCCTAGGGCTGGATTTCTATTTCAGGGTCCCCTAAGGTATGAACAAATTTACAGCAGTTTTTAATCAATACTTGATTGAAGACAAGGAAACTTTGAATTTGAGTACAAAAATACAGGATAGAATAAGAGGAATAGGTTGGAATGACATGTATATCTTTGGTTATTTAAGAGCATTGTTATGGAATTTTTACCAAAGGATGTTGGTCAATGGCATTCCAGAAGATGCAAATTAAATAAAACTGAACTTGCAGACATGAAGAGGCATTTATCTCTAACTTAGCAATATCACAACATTGGTAAGTATAGAACATTTACCAGGTTTTATTGGAAAGTGTTAAAATTATAATTGCCCAAAGCATTACTTATTACAACTGTGTGACTAAGTTTTTATGAGAGAGTTGCACCAGAATAATTTATCCAATTTTTAAAAATATGTCTTCCAGGTCTTTTGACCTTCTTGTGTTTCAAAGTTCTGATGTGTAAAATAGATGGTTAGGACTACATAACCTTCAATCTCCACATAAGCTCTATATGGATATGAACTAAGCATTAAGCAAGGATATGCTGTGAAGAATAAGACACGATCCCTGGCCTTATGTCCCATGAGAAGCATAAGAAATGTGATCAAAATTTGTAACTTTGTGTAATCAGAGGATGAGCAAAATATTCTGGTTGGATTCAGAGGGGGAAGAGAGTATCTAATCAGTGAAATGGACTCATTGATGCAAAAGTCTGGGGTATAAAGGGTGAAAAATGGAAATGATTCTGATAGATGAAGAAGGCAGAGGAGGGCAGTTTAAAATATTCTGATTGGAAATTATTTTTGAACTATTTTGCATTTGATTCACAGAATCTGTGAGCACATGGAAGTTATTAGATACAGTGATCATTTCCATTCTGTCCTATAGCACATTCCTCCCAGGGCTCAAATAAAACATTTTTAATCCCATAAAAGGGAAATCTAATTTGAGAAGTATTGATTCTAGATAACTTTTCATCTTTCTCACTTAAAAACAATCATGTCCTGCATAGAGACAAGTGCCCAGAGAACACATTTTTAAATCCACAAGGCAAACCATTAGAATTTCTTATGGTATGAACTCTTTGTTAATATGTGATCAGTATTTTGGAGAGTTGATAGGTTCACAGAGAAAATAAATATTAGTGCCAGGGATGTGTAGATTAAAGTGAAATGTATTTTCATGATTATATACTGATATTGAGAGAAGGGCTCTTTTAACGGATTTTCAAGGGAAGATATGTATGAGAGAATATTATACAATGTAGTGGTGTGGAAAGATTTTGAGTCAGATGGTTGGAAGAAATACCTGCATGTATGATAATGTTGCACCTATAATAAATAAAATTCAGTGTCTATTTGTCATCTGGAAGATCAAATACAAAACAATTTGGCATTCAATGTCTCTTCATCATGTAATGCTTGCCTAACTTTCCTTAAGATTCTTAAATCTTAACAATTCACTGTGTACTCTTCCGTGCAAAATGTACTCTGAGATCTCAGCATTTTCTGTTGCTATCCCCAGTGGCAAGAATGATGTCCTCCTCAGCTACAACTATTGATATCCCATGCATTCTTTTAATTGCAAGTGAAAATCAATTTTTAAAAACTGGAACCCCTCTATAATCACTCTTAAGTCTAATGCCTTCCTTTTGTTATTTCCTTTTTAAACTCTAGTTTGCTTTGTATATGTCTTCTCAATTAGATTATGGATTCATTGAAGGTAGGGAAAAGTCTTCTGTCTCATTTGTATCCCCAGTAGTTAGTAGAGTACCACACATTTACTAGGTGCATAATAAATACTGATAACACATTTTTAAAGGGGAAAACTAGGATTCCTATACTTTTTACAAAAAAGTTTTAATGATATTTTTCTTTGCAAATGATTGAAATATCTTTTTGTGTGCCTACAAAAAAGCCATATCACAAATCAAAGAATTATTTTGTATTGTTTTAAATTATTTACAAACTTGAAAGAAAAAACAAAAAAAAACTGTCCAGATCATTTTAAGCATCATATTCAGAACAACTGATTTAATGATGATGCTAAGTACTTTTAAAATTAAATTACAACTACTTATGGGAAAAACAAAAATACTAAAAATAAAAATTAAAAAAAATTCAAAAACAATGTTTACATTAAGAATCCAAATGATTTTTTAGAGTCTTGATGAGAATTATGGTTTCTAACCCATTTATCTTACATGTTTAGGAGTACAGGAAGTATTAAGATTTTAATATTATATTTTCTGAAAACTAATGGAATTGGTTTATCTATAGGGAACGCTTGTTTGATAGAGTCTGTATTTGTTTAAAGTCAACGCAATAGAAATTTATTGAGTACTACCTATGGGGAAGGTACTGCTTTAGGTATCAGGGACATAAAGAGAAAAAATAAATTAGTCTTGGATTTCAAGGAGTTTATGTTTAATGGAAGCTGACTCCCTTAACCTAATTGGCCCTCCTTTCCCATTTTCCTCATTCTAATATTGATAAGAGATTGCCTCCCCCAATGACATCATCACAAATACCCCTAGCTTTTGAAATACTAACATGGATCAGGTAGTTTAAAGAGCACACTGCTTAACTTGTAATGTAACATCTAGAGGTGAATGTGTTTCCTAAGAGATATCTGTTCCTTTGCTGCTGAACCCTCCCCAATGCATGTTAGGTGCCTTGTGGTGGTTACTTTAAAATCTCTGCTTCTTCCCCACATAATAATGACATTTTCCAGCATTCCCTGGACCCACAAACCTTTCAGGTTGAGGGGCTAAAATTTCAGCATATTCAAGCTCATACTATACACAGGAATCTAGATTTACAGGTAAGAGTGACCTGAAAGGTCATCTAATCCAAAGCCTTCTCATTACAGATGATGAGAACTGAGAATTAAAAAAGCTAAATGACTTTCCCGAAGTCACATATAAGTTTAGGCTCCTTAGATTGCAAATCCAATGAGTGATCCAAACAATTGCTTGATTATAATTTGGAGGGAAGAAGTATGCTGGGGCAGAAAGAAAACTTGACTATGGTTAAATAGAGCTGGAGTATTCTCTGGGCGAAGCCACAGGTTGTCAATGTAGAAATGGGCAAGTAAATTCTCTTAGACTGCAGATCAACCAGATTACATTTGATTTTATAAGAAGCAATAATTGCTCAGTTTTAATACACAGGAGTGTTGTTGGATGAAGGGTTGTATGAACTATTCTTATCATAATCATTATTATTCTAATTCTCCCATGTAATCCTGAAATTAGATGAGCACATGCATTTATCAAAACTTCTTACTGTCTATATGACATCTCTCCCACATGAACAAAATCTCCTTAAGTCTTTCTAAAGAGATTAGAACAGAGAAGTGATTATACATGACATATCACTATGGCACCCATAAAGAAAGCAAAACCCATTTCAGCTTTTACTTGTCCCACTTGGCCCTGAAACCAAAGGATAGCTCAGATATAGGAAGATCATCTAGTTTAAAAAGTCCCTGCATAAGGATCCCATTTGAAACACCCCATTAAAAATTAAGAGGAACCAACTAGCCACCAAAGAAAACAATTTCATAATTAGAAAGCTCTAATTATTAGGAATTCTATACTAACAATAGAGATAAACTTTGCTTCCCAGAAATTTTTGCCTATTATTTTTATTTCTGCCATTGAAAGTGGAGAATCTAACTCACATTGTATACGATTCCTTCAGTCATGCAAATACAATAATCATGTTTCTTATAAGTCTTTTCTTTTCCTGGTTTTAATTGGTTCTTCCTTCCACCATTTCTCTCATGGAATGGATGCCACTGAACTATGTGTCTATCCGTTTGTCAATATCTTTCTCAAATATGATGTTGAGGATTGAAAACACTAGTCCAAATGTGGTCTTAAAAGGAAAAGAATATAGCAGAGATGTCACTTATATCCAAATAGATACTGGTGCCATAATGTGGTGAAAATAAATGACAGAACTTTAATGTAATAATCTTCAGTCATAATGAATTTTTAGTCCAATAAGATGACAAGATAGATTTATTATTTCATTTTGTCTATCTATCTTATAGTGAGATTCTTCTTGTCAAGAAGAGGTTAAATAGGTTATAATCCTACTACACAGCTTATCAAAAAATGAAATGAGCATGTAAAGCATTTTCACTTTTCTAATACTGTCAGAATAATATAAACTCAGGTAAAATTTTCTAATTAGAAAGGCTTCAAGCATAGTCCTGGTAATATCCGCTGTGTGTTGTTAAAGTATCACTCTAGCCTAGTAGGCAATATCTAATAAATAATGAATCTTTTAGTCAGGGTATATCATGAAATAGATTAAAAATATAAAATGGTCCTTATTGTAGTGTGATCCCCATATGCTTATGCAGGACTGGTTGAATTATTATTATTATTATTTAAGGTTAAACTGTTTTTTTTTAATTTTGTTTTTTTATTAATTTTTATAATTATAACATTTTCTTTGACAGTACATATGCATAGGTTTTTTTTTTTTTTTTTTAACAATATTATCCCTTGTACTCCCTTCTGTTCCGAGTTTTTCCCCTCTTTTCCTCCACCCCCTCCCCTAGATGGCAGGCATTCCTATACATATTAAATATCTTATAGTATATCCTAGGTACAGTATATATGTGCAGAACCGAATTTTGTTGTTGTTGCAAAGGAAGGATTGTATTAGCAAGGTAAAAATAATCTGGGAACAGAAACAAAAAAAACAAAACAAAACAAAACAAAAAAAACCAATGCTCACAGTTTACACTCATTTCCTAGTGTTCCTTTTCTGGATGTCGCTGATTCTGTCCATCATTGATCAATTGGAATTGGATTAGCTCTTCTCTATGTTGAAGATATCCACTTCCATCAGAATACATCCTCATACAGTATCATTGTTGAAGTGTATAATGTTCTCCTAGTTCTGCTCGTTTCACTCAGCATCAGTTGATGTAACTCTCTCCAAGCCTCTCTGTATTCCTCCTGTTGATCATTTCTTACAGAACAATTCCATAACATTCATATATCATAATTTACCCAACCATTCTCCAATTGATAGATATCCATTCATTTTCCAATTTCTAGCCACTATGAAAAGGGCTGCCACAAACATTTTGGCACATACAGGTCCCTTTCCCTTCTTTAGTAGTTCCTTGTGATATAAGCCCAGTAGTAGTATGGCTGAGTCAAAGGGTATGCACATTTTGATAACTTTTTGGGCATAATTCCAGATTGCTCTCCAGAATGGTTGGATTCTTTCACAACTCCACCAACAATGCATCAGTGTCCCAGTTTTCCCACAGCCCCTCCAACATTCATTGTTATTAGTTCCTGTCATCTCAGCCAATCTGACAGGTGTGTAATGATACCTCAGAGTTGTCTTAATTTGCATTTCTCTGATCAATAGTGATTTGGAACACTCTTTCATATGAGTGGAAATAGTTTTAATTTCATCATCTGAAAATTGTCTGCGTCATATCCTTTGACCATTTACCAATTGGAGAATGGCTTGATTTCTTATAAATTAAAGTCAATTCTCTGTATATTTTGGAGATGAGGCCTTTATCAGAACCTTTAACTGTAAAAATGTTTTCCCAATTTGTTGCTTCCCTTCTAATCTTGTTTGCATTAGTTTTGTTTGTGCAGAAACTTTTTAATTTGGTGTAATCAAAATGTTCTATTTTGTGATTAATAATGGTCTCTAGTTCTCCCTTGGACACAAACTCCTTCCTCCTCCACAAGTCCGAGAGGTAAACCATCCCATGTTCCTCCAATTTATTTATGATTTCGTTCTTTATGCCTAAATCTTGGACCCATTTTGATCTAATCTTAGTATGTGGTGTTAAATGTGGGTCCATGCCTAGTTTCTGCCATACTAATTTCCAGTTTTCCCAGCAGTTTTTGTCAAATAATGAATTCTTATCCCAAAATTTGGGATCTTTGGGTTTGTCAAACACTAGATTGCTATTTTTATGCACTATCTTGCCCTGTGAACCTAACCTATGCCACTGATCAACTAGTCTATTTCTTAGCCAATACCAAATGGTTTTGGTGACTGTTGCTTTATAATATACTTCTAGATCAGGTATAGCTAGACCACCTTCATTTAATTTTTTTTCATTACTTCCCTTGAATTTCTCGACCTTTTATTCTTCCATATGAATTCTGTTATTATTTTTTCTAGGTCATTAAAATAGTTTCTTGGGAGTCTGATTGGTATAGCACTAAATAAATAGATTAGTTTAGAGAGTATTGTCATCTTAATTATATTCGCTCAGCCTATCCAAGAGCACTGAATGTCTTTCCAATTATTTAAATCTGACTTTATTTTTGTGGCAAGTGTTTCCTAATTTTGCTCATATAATTCCTGACTTTCCTTTGGTAGATATATTCCCAAATATTTTATACTATCGGCTGTTATTTTGAATGGAATTTCTCTTTGTATCTCTTGCTGTTGCATTGTGTTGGTAATGTATAAAAATGCTGAGGATTTATGTGGATTTATTTTGTATCCTGCAACTTTGCTAAAGTTCTGAATTATTTATAATAGCTTTTTAGCAGAGTCTTTGGGGTTCTCTAAGTATACCATCATGTCATCTGCAAAGAGTGATAATTTGATTTCCTCATTTCCTACTCTAATTCCTTGAATCTCTTTCTCAGCTCTTATTGCTGAGGCTAGAATTTCTAGTACTATATTGAATAGTAATGGTGATAGTGGGCAACCTTGTTTCACTCCTGATCTTACAGGGAAAGGTTCTAGTTTATCGCCATTACATATGATGTTTACTGAGGGTTTTAAATATATGCTCATTATTATTTTAAGGAATAGTACATTTATTCCTATACTCTCAAGCGTTTTTATAGGAATGGATGTTGGATTTTATCAAATGCTTTTTCTGCATCTATTGAGATGATCATATGGTTTTTATTAATTTGATTATTAATATGGTCAATTACACTAATAGTTTTCCTAATATTAAAGGGCTGGTTGAATTATGATTGAAAAGGGGACAAGAGAGCAAATAATGCTATGGACATTATATCCAAACAAGCCCAAACATCTCTAAATAGAGATTGAAAAACAAAATGAATCAGTATTGGTAGAGTAATAGATTACTATAGATTCCCAAGAGCATAAAAATCCATATTTTATATTGTATATAAATATTAACATAGTTATTCTTATTCTATGAGAGTTATTTCAATAGCTAATGGATTAATGTATTTAACTAATGAAATATTTTTCATGTTAGCATCCTAAGTACAAATGAAACAAAAGCCATAATGATGATGCAGGTAAATGGAAGGACAGCTCCCAGATTAGTCTCCAAAAGGTAAATGAAGAAATGGGTTCCAAAGTATAAGAAGAAATATTGAAGAATATGACCATAAGAATCATAGAGAAGGAGACGATATTGAATGTGTTTGAAGTGTATAAACCAAGATATGCTAAAATAAATAGAGGAAAAAGAAATTCCATAATGTTCCTAAAGAGGTCAGACATAATGAATAAAAATTAGGTGAGTGGCAACTATATGCCAGGCACTATGCTAAATATTGAAGAAACAAAAGGTAGTTCCTGACTTTAGGTACTTATAATGAGGGAACACAATATACCAAAAAGGAATCTAAAAGGAGTAGAAAGAAGAAAATTAACTAACAGAGGGGCATGGTGAATCACAGGTTCAAAGAAAAGCAGTCAACTGGGAAATTAAGAGATGATTGCTTGACAAAGCCAAATCAAGTAAGCATAAAACTTGATTGATAGTGACTTTAATGTAAATAACATGGAAAAGGATGACAAAAAATGAGATCTAAAAATATGATTCAGGATAAGAATTAGAAGAAGCTAAATACATAATTATTTTTCAGAAATTTCCTCCATGTATTTGTTTAAAATTTTCTTTAAGAAGTCAGAATAAAACATCAAGCATAGCAAGCATCTAAGATCACCAAAAAAATGAAATTATATTTTGAGCAGAAACTGAAACTAGTGCATAAATACTTCCCCAGCATGGAGAAGTCAGCCTTCTGAAGGATCTGCCATTAAAAGAGAAGTGTGAAAAATGCTGAAAAGTTGGGTTTCTACAGTGTTACAAGCTTTGAGGAAGTGTGGGATAGTGGGCAACACTGACTAAGAGGTTTTCAGAATATGAGAGATTAAGGAAGATTAGGATTCATAGAACAATCAAGTGATCAATAGAAGCCTTCAGCAAACAAGAAATTGGGGGCCTAGGAAGGCACAGGGTGGATTCAGTCAATCAGAAAATCTTGTGATTTTGAGAAACCCACAAATTTAAGATAATAGCCCATCCAGCCTAAACTAGTTGGGGTCAATGACCTGACTTGACCAAATCACTACTGTGCCTGCTTAGTAGACTAACTGAATATTAAACAACACACTTCAGAGAAGACATTTTCTGCCATTTTTGAACATGGGATGTATGATAGGGGCCATGTTTTATACATATTAAGGGGAAACATGTAGTGGGCATATCAGAAAGACTGTACTCCAGATAAAGGGAGGAGCTGTGTTATACCAGCAAGTATAAAGGTTCCCCCATTTCTGTACA
Organism: Sminthopsis crassicaudata; assembly: GCF_048593235.1. NCBI lineage: Eukaryota > Metazoa > Chordata > Mammalia > Dasyuromorphia > Dasyuridae > Sminthopsis > Sminthopsis crassicaudata. The sequence continues at coordinate 361,606,085 of NC_133618.1, read as the reverse complement.
CAGTGCTCCCTCTTCTGGAAATGGAATGGGGCCTGCTTCTGGCCAGAAACGTTACAATGATTCCTTAAAATTCTTCTTTAATAAATTTTCCTTGATATCTGACTTTCAGTGTCAAGAGTGTTATTTTTAACAGAAGGAAAAACAAATTACACAAGAGAAAAATATTAGGAAAAAAGAATCAAATTATCAATGTTCTCAAAACAAATAACATTAATTAAAATCATGAGAAAAACATAAACAAAGAAGATAAAACTGAGGGAAGATGGACATAACATCTAAACAAACCCAAATATAGATATTGCAAAACAATATAGATGTTGCATCTGAATAAATATTGCAAAACAAAATAAATCAATACCTTTTGAGCAAGAGATTACTACAGATTCCCAAAAGCATAAAAAGCCATAATAGCCTAATACTGAATGGATCAAGAAAGAAAAAGATTTTGGAAGCAAAATTAGCAAAAACCAAAAACCCCTCAAAAAAATCTACAATCTACCATGACAAATTTCAAGGAAAGAAAAAAAAGGAATACAAATAAACAGAAGCAGATAGCAATTTGGAAGAAGAAAAACAAAATTAATGATGTTTTGAAGTTAGTTATGTTATGTTTTTGTTAATTTTGTTATGTTTTTAAGTTTTGTTGTTATGTTAGTTTTGTTATATTTTGTTTTGTTATGTTAGTTTCGAAGAAGAACAAAGAACACATTTGCATAGAGGCAATTAAAAGAGAAATTGAGATAACTGATAGATTGAAGATACTCTAAAAGAAAATGACAAGTTAAAAACTTGAACTCTAAAATGCAATAAATAATAGAATCATACCAAGAATTTCTGAATACAAAAATCAAAATCAATAGAAACCACAGATAGAATCAATTTTAAAAGCTTATAATACGAATTCCAAGACACAGAATGCTTAAGTTTAACATTTGCAGTGACAAATAACAAAACCTGCATATTTCAATGACAAAGCCCTTCAAAGTCAAAACAATGAAATTTTTTTCTAGAAAAGTACCATGAACTCAAGATGATATGAAGGGAACATTCCTGAGAAACCCATTTGTTTCAAAATGAATTTGCATTTGGAAGACTGGAAGATTCCTGAGAAACCCATTTGTTTCAAAATGAATTTGCATTTGGAAGATTACTAAAAAGAATACAAATTTGTGAGCAGATATTTTATTTTCAAAAATCCTACTCAACAAAAATACAACAAAAACAAATGTAGCAATTGTAGAAGATATTACTAATAAAATAAAATTATGCAACCCCCCAGGAAACAAGAAATGTAAAAACAAAAACCTAAAGAAAAAATTGAAATTTTTATTATTAGATTAAAAGCAATGGCAACAGCAACAGCAACAACGATAACAAATAGCCATGAAATGACTGAAGGACAATTATTAGATTTTCATTCTAAATGTAAACAAGGAAACAAGAGTGTAATTTATTTGGAAATTAAATAAAAATGATGGTGGAAGAACAGAATTAAAACAAGGTGGATTAAATCTGATAAGATTGTATTCTCAAGGACAAATTGTTGGAGTGCTAGAGGGAAGAAATTGAACAATTTGAAGAAATATTTAAAAATTAAAGGTTCTTCCTTCTTTCTGGAAATGTTGGATAACATACAGTTGTGATTCTGAGATTATTTTAAAGAATCCCCAGGATCCTTTACTTCATCAAGCTCCCTTTTCCTTCTCTACAACATCAATTTGAAAATTTTTATACTCTGAAATATTTGAGTGTCCCTCTATAATTCTGTTTAAATATTTTCATTTCTTTTCTACTTTGTGACAGATTTTTAAAAGGATTTTGCTATCTTCATATATCTGGTCCTTTTAGTCTATTTTCTTCATATTCCTTTATTATTCATAATCTTATTCTATCCCCTTTGCTCCAAGAAAAGAAGAATTCAAAACTGCTTCACCCAATTCCCAAATCTCAGAGATTCAGTCAACTGTGGAACAAAATTGATTTCAGTATTCATTCATTCATTCCTGATAAAGCTGTCCCCACAAATGAAAATGTGTTCCAATTACGTGTATGCTTTTATTTTCTGCCTGAGAAGCAATATTTACTGCTTCCCAGGCAAAGCATTCCACATTTTTATATCTTTCCCTATGCCATTAGAGGAAAGGAAGAATAGAGATCTGCTGCTTGTTGGCAGAAAATGGTGGGCTGAGGGAAAGGGCAGGGTATATAATAAAACAACACAACAACAACAACAACAACAAAACTAAGGCACCAGCTAATTAGATAACAGAATACACAAGACAGTAAGTTGGGTTATATCTCTTATCTGAACTTGGGTGTGATTGGAGGAGTCAATATTGTGTGAAAGTTAGGGATTAGCATTCTTTGCTATTGGAATTCTTTTCTTTTTTTTTTTTTCCCCATTTTATTTTCAATACACATTGCTTTATGAATCATGGTGGGAGAGAAAAATCAGAACAAAAAGCAAAAACTATGGGAGAAAAAACTCAGAAAAAAGTGAACATAGCATGCGTTAATTTATATTCAATTTCCATAATTCCTTTTCGGGATACAGATGACATTTTCTGTCCAAAGTCTATTAGAATTATTTTGGTTTAATGAATAATTGAGAATAATTTCATAATTGATCACCACACATTCATGCTATTAGGATTATTTTGGTTTAATGAATCACTGAGAAGTCTTTCATAGTTAATCACACACATGCATGCTGTTTTTGTGTATAATGTATTTCTGGTCCTGCTTGTTTTGCTCAGCATCAGTTCATGTAAATCTTTCCAAACTTTTTTTAAATCGGCTTGTTCATTTTTTGAACAATAATATTCCATTATATTCATACTACAACTTATGTAGCCATTCCCCAATTGATGGGCATCTGGATATTACATTTTTTAGTGTTATATCTAGCAGAGATAATTATCATTGCTCTACCTTTTTGAAATAATTACTAATTGTGAGAGTTACTGAAATTTAATAATCCTGAAGACTGAATAGTGTTCAATCTATTGATTATATAACTCAGAAGACCTTTTAAACTGGAAGTCATTTTTGTTAAAACTTATTTTTTTTTGTTCTGAATTTAATGAACAGCTAAACAATGATTAAAACTACAAACAATATAGGATTGAAAAACAGGATTGTATATACAACTACTTATATCTATCCTGAAATTCTTGCCATAAGTCATGTAGCTTATTCAAGGCTCTCCAAATACTTGATATTAGAATTAATAATCATTTCCTACTTCATTTCAGGTGTCATTCATCCTTCACTTTCAAAGATGACCAATGATATCATGATGTGATGTCTTTATTTGCTTGTGAACTATATTTAAATGAGGGAGTACTGCAAAAGTTGTCAGTCTTATTTTTTCTCCCAAAGTCATTAGCTGCTTTCATGATCATTGGAATAAATTATTCTCATCTGCCCATTCCCCTGGGGAAAGTCATCACATGCTTGGGATTAGTCATCCCTCTAACTCAATGATAGATTTGAGGCTTGTCATCCTCAACCTGGTTTAGGCTATCTGCCAACATGGTTTTTTGCATGTGTGGTGTCATTGTGCATATGCTATAATTTCTTGAAGCTATAGTTGAGAGTTTGGTGAAGATGGACACCAATAGTGAATAGACCTGAAAAGAACACATCAAGTCTTCACACCAGAAATACTAATCCTCCCAGAAAATCTCATACATCACTTCATCTCAGGTGCTTTGGCATGGTAAAAAAGAATTCTCAGGGCAGCTAGGTGGTGCAGTGGATAGAGCACCAGCCTTGAATTCAGAAGATCCTGATTTCAAATCTGGTCTCAGACACTTAACACTTCCTAGCTGTGTGACCCTGGGCAAGTCACTCAGGCTCAGGGGAAAAAAAAATAAAAAAAAGAATTCTCAAGAGAATTAAGCCAAAGGAATAGGTGACTACTAGTGTAATTTCTGTCATTAAGAGAATGAATGGGGGGAGAATAAAAGCAGAACATTATTTAATTCATGAAGGGTTACAACATATTTTACTGACATTGTCAATTTAGGTTCACATTGACTGTAGCAAGAATGAATCATAAGAATTGTTATGACTATTTCACAGATGATACAACAGAGGTTCAAAAACCCTAAATGATTTGTCAGTGGCTGTATAGTGAAAGTAGCACAGGTAAAGCTTGATTCATGTTTTCCCAACTCAGTGTCCATTATTCAGTCTATTAAAAAAAACAAAAAAACCTGGGGGCTTTTTTTTGCTAATGGCCATGTGTCACTTGATGACACACTACTATGTTTTGAACAGGGCCAATACAGCAACCTTCATGAAAAAAAGACAGCCTTTATTACTACAAAGTACACTATTTCCTCTAGCTCCCTATGATGAAAGTATAAACTTTGCATTACATAATGATAAGAACTTGCACTACATCCAAGAAATGAAAGCAAGTAATCCCATCCAGCACAATTTAGCCACAGGTTTGTTTATTTCTACTCTTTGTTGGTCTGCCCAATTGATGAAAAGGGGCAATGTAGCAGCATCTCCTGAAACAAAAAATATTTCATATCAATTGCATTTGTATTCAAATGGGGTGAAATAAATTCTAGGCACTTTCTTGATTTGTCGTTACCTGCTTGAGTGTGCCTAGCATACAGAATAATCTTCGTTATTCCAAGATGAAAACCAAGATGAATAACGAGGGCTCTGAACAAACCATCAGCAGTCAATTTGTCAAATAGCACACAGGCTCTTTTCTTGGAACTGGACGCAGCCAACCTATCCCAGGAAGATTTGTATCCTCCCGCCAAGGCTGCACAATGATTAATTATTTTATATTAGTGTGGGAGAATATAAGGAGACCAAAGGAATAAAATAGAATTTTATCTCTAGTTCATGGCTGCTGAGAAGTGCTGTGTTCTGTTTGCCATTTTAAATGAATAGAGTATTTCAAGGCTAATCAATCAGATGCCATCTTCCTTCTATCTCCTAATTGTTGATTTAACTCCTTACTTCTTAGGAACTTAATACTATGAACAGAACCCAAACAATTTAAAATGGACTCATCATGTAGTAAAATAGTTTGAGTTGACCAGATAATAGAAAATGTCTGCAAACAAACTCCAGTGTTGTTTCTTTTCTGTCTGTATAATTGCTTCCTGAACTTATAATTGCTTCTTTATGTAATATAGTGTTTGAAGATACCTAAGAGAATATCTATCTCAGTTCTCTTATTTTTACATATGGGGAAATAGAAAGACATAGAAGTTAAATGATTTATCAAGGTCAAACAGGTATTATGTATCAATTCCAGAATTCAAATCTGTTTTCATATACAGTGCTCTTTCCATTATATTTTCCTACTCTCCATTAGGAAATACTCAGGGATATATATTTAGTAAATTAAAATATTCTTTTAATCAAAATTTATGTAGTTTAATATATTGGATTCTAGATCTCAACTAAATTTTAGCAATCTATATCAGTAAATGAAGATTGCAAGAGATGGGAAGGAAAGGAAGCTTCTGAGAGCTATTAAAAGTGGTACAAAATGATGTGGAAAATAGAAGACATATTACAATATTACAATGCCTTGGGGACAGAAACTTATGGGATCCTGATAGTAATATGTGGTGAAGAGAAGCATTTAAAAAGATGTAAGAAAAACTTAAAACATGAAATCATGGATCTTAAGACTAGATGGTTGACCAAAATACAGCATGTATATTAATTGTTCCATGGAATTATCTACCTTTTTGTAACATTTCTAACATCCAGGATTTTCAGTCTCTGAATACTTCAATTAATGAGAAATTCTCTATGAAGTCAGGCATGCCACTTCATTATTTGTCAGTGCTAAGTATTCCTTCCTTCCATTAAATCAAATTCAATCTCTCTATATTGCTCTTTCATCCCCATGCATACCTTTATTGGTCCCAAATGTGTCCTTGAAGACAACCATATAAATAGCAGACAGGGTACCATGTAAAGAAGGTAAATCATATTTAGTTGTCTGTAATGATCCAATCTAATTTTCAGACAGTTTACTCCCATTATTGTGAATGTCACTCCAGAAATACGGCATCCATTATTTAGAACAATATTTCAAATATGGTTTGTCTAGGATATGGGTATCTACTTCATTCAGGACATGGTACTATTCTTAATTGTGGTATGGAATTCTTGCCAATGAGTGACATTAAAATAGTTTTGAAAAATGAAAGTCTCATGTTATGAATACAAAAATAGAAAATGCTGCAGGAGACACAAAGATAGGAATTATTTGTATAAGGAATAATAACAAGAAAATATGAGTTCTGTTATACTGTACAGTGCTGTCAGACATACCTTCCCTCTAGTGCTCAGGAGTATATTAAGATTGAATTCTCTTTTGTAATTTCTTTTGAGAAAAACAAAGGTTATAATTTTTGACAATTTATCAAGAAACTAAGAAACATGTTACAGATGACATATAATAAACCCCAAGTTTTATAACTGGAAGGAAGTTCAGGGCTTGAACCAATAGAATGCAATAATTCAGAAAGGGAAGTTGTTTTTATCTTTTCTGAAGAAGCAACAAATACACTGAGAGGTGAAATATTTATGGTCACATAGTAAGAAAATGGGCAAAATTTTTGTAACCCCTTTTTTTCCTACAAAGATAATTGGGTAGACTAGTAGCAATGAGTAAATACTGTGAATCTGCTGGAGGGTGGCTGAAAATAATTGAAACTTATCAATAAACCAATGAAGAAAATTTAATTGAATATCTATTGTGTTTCAGGAATTGTGAAGTAGTACAAAGACAAAAGAAAAAAGTTCTTGTCCTCATTGAGCTTAAAATTAAAATTGTCTGCTTACCCAACCCTGGTTTGATTACTGTGGCAGGCGGGAATCCCATCCTGCAGATGAGACAATTAAAAAAACAGTTCTCTTACTTTGGAACCATGGCTTTAAACAATCATGGCAGGGTAAGGAGAAAGTTTTCTAAATCCTTAGCTTTAAAATGACCTACTTTTTTTTTTTTTTTTTTTTTTTTTTTTTTTTTTTTTTTTTTTAGAAAAGAGGTTGGGGGAAATCATCACTGATCTTCAAAATCTAATAGAGCTTGGAATACATAATATGATTTCTTATCCCCAAGAAGTAGCAGCTGAGAAGTAAACAATAAATAAAATGACTAGGAGAATATGACCAGCCTAGAATAGAAGCAGTGAGTCAAGATTAGAGGTGGAAGCCTTCTCTACTTTTCTTAGAAACTCTCATTTGCTCCTGGTTGTAAAAAAAAAAAAAAAAAAAAAGCAGACTTCACAATTGTTAATGGAGGAAATAGAGGATCTAGGATACAGAATACTTACTAAGTGTATTATGCTAAGAAAGACACAACTTTTTGCTATTCAGTTTCCACATGTGTTAATGATAGTACCAAATTTAGAGAAATTTTTTAAAGAATGAAATAATAGATTTTTGCATTTAAGGTTATATCTGAAATAATAAAATCAATATCTGTAAGGAACTTTGCATTATAATGCAAGAATTATTAAGAATAAATTGCTATTATTGTTGTCAAAATTACAAAGGAAAAGAATATTTTAAATTTCTTAGTTATTCTTTTCATGGCAGATAAAAGGAGCATTGTGTTCTTTGGTTCCTCTTCATTGCATGGATAGCAGACTTGAACCAAAATAAAGGAAATTATCAGTGCACTGCCATCCTTATAAAAATAGTTCCATATATCTTATTTTCAAGGATTCTCTGGGTGCCAAGAAAAGAATAGTTAAAAAGTTTAGTGTAAATGAATATAATGAAGCATTATTATCTCAGAAGAAATGATGAATGTGATGAAGACAAAAAAGCTGGAGAAGACTTTCAAAGTATGTTAATAAAGTATGCAAAGAAATTAAGCAAAACTGGTAAACCAATATTCTTAATGTATATAAATGTACTACACATACAGTGTTAATGAAAAGGACACTTCTAACAAAACAAAGTACCTTCCTTTCTTTTCTACTTACTACAACCTGACTTTTTCCATCATCTTTCAACAGAAACTACTATCATCCATATAGAAAGTAGTATAATCAATGCCTTCTTAATTAGAAAATCTAATACTCTTTCTCAGTCTTCATCCTCTTTGAATTCCATAGTATTTGACAATGTCAATCATTGTCTTTGATGGCTTTGCTCTTTTCACTAAGATTTTGTGACACCATTTTCTCTTACTTCTCCTTCTCCTTGTCCTGCCTTTTGCACAGAAAATTAAAGTAACATATGAATACAACTTAGAGTGAAAAGGGAACTTCTCAAAGGCCATAATTTTGCAGATAGTAAAATGAGACTTATGGAGGGGAGGAAAGGGACTTGCTTAAATTTAGAAAGGTCAGCAATAGAAGCTTTAAACTTAGATGTACTGACTCCAGGCACAAGTTTTCTCCTTTATATCATACTTTTCACTTTTCAAATGAGGAATCATGGAAGATAATTTTTAGTTTCTTAAGATTGATACATAAAAATTTATTTTGAACTAAGTTACTTTCTAAATGACACATATCATTAACACTGCCAAATTTGAAAAAAAAATCCTTTCTTTCATTTGCAGGTCTAGATCTTTTCTTGCTTCTCAGAAAGTAATCCATCACTATATTCCTACTTCCGTCCAGTTGTTGTTTTTCCTGTGTTCTTGAAGAGGATCATGACAGCAAGGAGGTCACTTGTCATGAATTACAAGTAAAGTTGATTTAAGCGAGGGAGGGCTATGCAAAGTCACCTGCTTCACTTTCTCCTCCAGAGTCTTTTGGGTTATCTTCTCTATAAAGTAATTTTGCCATCAGACAAGAATCTTTTGCAGTACTACTTGATTTCACAGTATTACAAGATGCATTTTCACAGTATGAAAATGCTTCAACACATTCAAGGTGAAAGAAAGTTATCAGGACTAGATACTGGTATGGGACCCCTACAAAGGAAAGTTGTTGCAAATAGAATTTTACTCATTTTCTAGTATGATTTAATTACAACTATTTCTTACAGCTATCCACCTCATTGAAATCAGGAAACAATTTTCTAACACTATAGAAACATGTTTGAAGGTAAATTTTCTGCCCATAGTCAGAGATTCTCAGATAGTCCTGAATGAAATATTTTGCATTAGTCAAATAGCTTTGTTTTCAAAAACTGTGCTCTTAGCTATATCCTTCATTCATATATTATGAATTATACTTTATGACAGAGTAATGAAACTAGAAATACTGTTCTGGAAAAATAGCAACACTAGGTTCTTGGAGAAAACACTAAAGTATATAATTTAAAGTTCATAATTCTGTCATTTAAAAGTGATTTCCATCTATAGTGATTAGAAAGACAGATAGCTATCCTAATTTAAGATCAGCAAGATGCTATATTTGGTAAAAATTAAAGTGAATTTCACAGAAATATGAAAATCTCCGTAATGAAGGAACTATCAAAGGCCATGTACTTGGAAAGGATATCTGAATAAAAATCCACAACAAAACATTAATCACTAAACATTCCATAGTTACCCCTTGGGGACAGGTGATATGCTAGGTATGGCAAATACAAAGACCAAACAAAAGTCCATCAGTTTCTGTTCTTAAGTCACTTATATTGTTAGGAGATATAATCTGCATGCATATTGATAAGAAGAAATTATATAGAAAGGTAACTAGATTGTAAATTCAGTGATGTAGTTTAAATCTTTTGGCAAATAAGAAGAACAAGGAAGGGCTTAATATAAGAGAAAGCACTTGATTCAAACTTTAAAAGAAAGATGTTTAAGAAGCAGGGATCACAATTACATGCATTTTAGAAAGAAGAAACAGATAGGACAGAGGCACAAAGATTAGAAAGGCAATGTCATATATAAAGAAAAATAAAATGTTAGCTTTATAGGATCATATAGAATAAAAGGACCATAAGTAGGAGCAGAGATAGAAAAATAAATAATGTGATAATGAATACTCTTTGGAGCATGTTGAATTTAAAATGTATAATGAACATTAAGTTAGAAAAAGCTTGTTTTCAGGTGATAGTATTGGCTTGGAACAGAACCGACAGATGAAATCTGGATTTGGTGTGGTAGGACCATTCACAGGCAGAAAAATTAAAAATAAAATAAATTATGAAATCATCCTCCCAAAGTAATCAGGGCTTAAAGCACTCCAGAAGGGAAAAGTCAAGAGTATTCTTGGGCAGGCCATTCCATGGTTCAGAAAACATTAAGGATAAGTAATTTTGTCATTATATAAAACCATGATTGCATCTTTGTAACTTTCACATACTACTTCTAGAAGATAGATTCCTACCTTCTAGGAATAGACAGAAAAATTGAAATTAAATTTTTATGTAAAAACAGGAATCATGTGTTAGTCAAGTACTCTCTTTTCTATGATAAATAGTACCAGTTCAATTCACAAACATTTTTTGTTTGAAATTTATTGAAAGCACGTTTTTCATTACTTTCTCCATTCTGCTTGCATGATTCCAACAATAGTTGTCAATATCTTAATAATGTATGGTATCTAAAAGAGGCACATAGAGTTCTAAAAGTGGTTTAATGCAATTGAAAACATTCTATTATTCTTAACACTACACTTTTCTTCCTATAAACCTTAAGACAGCAAAAGTATTTTGCTCTGCCATTTTTTTTTACTAATGATTGATACTGAGTTTCTGATTAAATAAAACCAAATAGTTATTGATTTTCTAATTTATTAAACCAAATATAGAATGTTAGATTCATGGTCATTAACTTTCATCTAATTCAATGATTTTATCAAGATTTTTTTTTGGATTCTGATGCAGCCATCCAGCCTGTTAATTTTCCCTTCTGGCTTATGCCATTTGTAAGTTTGATAACCAGACCTTCTATAATTTTATACAAATCTCGGGTAAATAATGTTAAATAGTGAAAGATTATAGGAAGATCTTACAAGCATTTTATTATAGTACTATAATATATATGTATATTTATATTATTATAGTATATAGCAAATTTGACATAAACCCATTAATGATTACACTTTGAATGAATTCAACTAATTCTTATTCATCTGTCTATGCTATATTCTAATATACATCTGAGTTTCTACTATGGAAGAATGAAATATTTTAAAATGATTGTTTGAAATCTAGGAATGTTATCTTTTCTGGACTTCACTAAGGGAATATCCATTATAATAACCATCTTAAATAAGAAATAAAAATTAGTTACAGCATTATCTAGTTTGATGAATCCAGTACAGCTTTTGTGGAGCCTTTTCTTTATACTCCCAAGCCATTCTTTGGTAACATAATTAAAAATCTGATCAGCCATGGGAAAAATTTCCCATTCTATTTGGATTATTTAGTTATCAAAATGGTTAAAATGCTATCTGACCATAACAATGCAACAAATTCATACGCCATTATTCAATAATAGGGACTTTTATTTATTGCCAAAATACAAAAGTACTGGTGCTAATAATGAAATAATAATGACAATGTTGTTTCAATATTTACCTTTAGGTATTCTTCATAGAGCTTCTTTTAGTCCATTGCCGTGTGTGTGTGTGTGTGTGTGTGTGTGTGTGTGTGTGTGTGTGTGTGTATGTAATGTCAGAGGCTCCTTTCATTTCCTATTTTCATTGGGCTTTGGAATTTTTGTTTTATTCCCCAATTTTTATCCCCTAACATTTTAAGACCTTCTGATAATTTCCATTCTTTCTGGCCTTCCTATTTCTGAAATTGAAGGGGATATTTCATGAGATAAATGAGAGCAATGAAAACAAAGATAGTGATTTTTACATGGAAAAGGTCATGTAAGTTTTCTAAAAAAATGAAGAGCAGAATGAGGATCTAAAACCAGGTTCTAAGAATACATTTTTTTTGTCTTTGTGTATTATACTATATCTCCTTCCAGTAGAAAGAAACATTTTCAATTGTTTTGTCCAGAGGTGGGAAACACAGATTAAAATACAATTGTTGTAAGTCAATAAAAATATCCAGGAACTCCTGATGTATGCGTTTGTGACTCCTTATTCTATTTGATTTTGTCACCCCTGATTAATCCATTACTTTTATTTTATGTTTGTCTTGAGCTTTGCTTATTCATTACTCATATTGATTATTGGTTTTCCTTGTCTTTTTCAACAAATTTGATAGTGGGTTTATTGATTCATGTCTTTTAAAAAAACTGGTTGCTTGCTTTACTAAGCAATTATGTTGGTTTTTATTTCCTATTTTACAGATTTCTTTAATTTTAATTTCACTTATGGCCTATTAATTTGTTCAATTTCTAATTTCTTTAATGGACAATCATTGATTTTTCTTTTTTCTTCTTGTTCTCTCTATATATGTTCCAGGACACAAACTTGACCCTGATACCTGCTTTGAATGCATTCCACAAATATTGTTATCATTATATTTATGTTTAACATAAAACTACTGTTTCTACAATTTCTTCAAGTATAGCTCAATTCAATAAGGCATTTTAGTTTCTATCAATTTTCTTTTTTTACTTTAATTGCTTTATAATCAATAAATTTCATATTCAACATTTCTATTTCTCTAAATTTGTTTTTAAGTCCTTTGTTATCATGAATGTGAATTTTTAAGGGATATATCATGTGTTTAAGAAAATGTGCATTAACTGCTTTTCCAGCAAACTGCTTCCACATATTAATTCTATTTTCTTCTATTAAATTTCCAAATTTGTTTCTAGTGAACTTTCTGTTTAATTACTTATCCATCTTGAAATGTTCATTGTATAACACAAAGTATAGTAGTCTTTAAATTGAAAACAGCAATATGAATTTTCATTTTCTTTCATTTTTAATGGTATATTATTTTTCCATTACAAGTAAAGATGCTTTTTTAACATTCATTTTTTTTAAGATTTTGAGTTCCAGTTTTTTCTCCTTTTTTCCCTAACCTCTCTTTCCCAAAAGGCACCAACAAACAGTTATAGATTATACATGTACAATTAACTTTTAACATATTTCCATGTGAATCATGTTGGGAAGGAAAAAATCAGAGCAAAAGGGAAAACCCATCAGAAAACAACAACAATTAAAAGGTATGCTTCAATCCACATTCACTCTCCATAGTTTTTTCTCTGGATGCTAACAACATTTTCCATTCAAAGTTTACTGAAACTGAAACTGAAACACTGTATTGTTGAGAAGGGCTAAGTCTATCATACTTGATCATTACACAATCTTGTTACTGAGTACAGTATTTTCTTGGCTCTGCTCACTTCACTCAGCATCAGTTCATGTAAATTTTTCCAGACTCTTCTGAAATCAGCCTATATTCATTATTTCCATTCATAATTCCATTCCATTCATATACCATAACTTATTTTTGCCATTTCCCAATTAATGGTCATCCTCTCAATTTCCAAATGAATTTTCACTTTCAAGAGGAAAATATTTCTAGGAGTGAAATTTTCTCACGATTCCCTTAGTCACACCATGAAAGACAAACATTGAGAACTATTGATGTAGAAAATCTTTATGCTCTCTTCCAGTGGCAAAATTCCATAAGAAGCAGAGAAGGAGGTCCTAAAACTGAATTCAAACTAGATTCTAGTAACCCACTATCTCTTCTGAGATGTCTAGAAGGTGGAGGCCATTAACAATTCAAGATGGAACAAAGTTCTAAATGATTTTTTTTGTTTTGTTTTGTTTAACTGCTTTATCATTCCAGTTACTTCGCAAATTCCATTCCCCACATGAACCCTACTTTTTAGCAAAGAAATAATCAATCCAGCCAAACAAATGAGCATCTGTGATAGCATAAGAAAGACCCACATCTCTAGCCACTCATCTTTTTACCATACCTAGGGAAATATATTTTATCATATATATTTTTCTTTCTGAAGAGTGGTCATTAAAATTAAATAAATAAAGCAAAATTTTAGTAGTGATATCATTTTTATTATGACAATTTTATATATACTATTGGTTTCTGTTCTTTTCATTTGTTTCCCAAAGTTTTCATTTTTGGAATTTATATTATATATGAAGAGTCTGGGAATCTTGAACTCTTTAAGTTGAAAAGTAGTTTTTTCTTAAGATAAAGATAACTGGAAATTGAGTTTCAACTGGCTTTCTCAACATTTTCTCTGGATAAGATACAACTATCTATTTTCTAATTAAGAAGGCACATAGCTATTGTGTACACAGTCTCTACAAATCATTGAACACAAGATTAATTCATAATCTGCTGTATTTTCGCTAAGATTCTGCTAAAGTAATGGGGCAATGAAATGATAAATTATAAAATGTTAAATCTGGCAAAGATCTTAGATATTAGCCAGCACAATCCTTGACTATTTAGGGAAAGTGTCTGAAGTTTAGAAATGGGGGTGAACATGACTAGGGTCACAATGATGGTCAGGAAAGGGATAAAAACTAAAGAACAGACTCAAAGTCCAGGAATCATTCTGTCTGATTGTTGTTTGTCTTTTGTTTTGATGAGGAATAATCAATCATAGATGCTATTATGACTTTTGTGTGAATTGGATTTATGTAAGGTAAGAGTTGTACAAAATCAGAATCACTCTCTTTCTAAGTCATTGAAGTCCAGTGGCAGGAGAAAAGTAAGTACAATGGGTGATAGCCTAGAATGAAGCAGATGATTTGGGGATTTGATGTCTGACCAAGCTCTAACCACTCCATAGTGTCTGTTTCAGCCACTTTCATTCATATTGGAACAAATTGTTCTTATCCGTTCATTCTTCTAGGGAAAGTCTTGCCATTCTTGGGGATAGACATCTCCTAATTCACTGACAATGAGGTTTTTTTTTTTTGAAGTTCAACTTAATTTTAATCTGCATTTCTTATCACCTTATTTTGTTGCTGTTGTTCAATCATGTCTGACTCTTTGTGACCACATTGGGTTTGAAATTTTGTGTACTGTCAGTTACCTTGTAGATAGTTTAGCCCATCTGTTGAGTTAGTTCTACCAAGATATACTGCTGCATAGGCTATACTACAGTTTCTTGGAGCCACAGGTGAGAGTTGGGTGACAGATGGAGATCACAGGTGTGTCAGTGAAGATTTGGGATGTAAGAAATGATGAATAAGTTGATTTTAGAAAAACATGGAAAGATATGCATAAAATAATGAACAATGAAATTAGAAAAAACAAAGAGGATATTTTTTACAGTAACAGTTATATTGTTCAGAATAATTTTCTTTAGTGCAAAATTAGGAGGAAGGGAAGAAAATAGCTCAAAATTCAAAATATAACAAACAAATTGCAAACATTCAATTAAAAAAAGAATCTATCAATTCACTCTGGAAAAACACCCTATAATGGCACAATCTCTTAAAACACTCAAAATCATCTTTGCAGAAGCCTCAGCTTCTCTAAACTCCAACCATACCATCCAGAATTCAGGCAAACTACATTTCAGGCAGTGGTCTCATGAAATACAGCTATCATCCTTTTATCTATGACAGTCAAAGTGTGGCAGGGAAAAGATTACTCAAATTAGAGTGTTAAAAAAGTATAAGTTTGAGTTAGAACTCTGATTCAACTATCTGAATGACATTAAGCAAGGCATTTAATAATGTTTGGCCCATATGATTATGTCTCAGAAATGTAGGATTTATAATATATATGCTTGGTCATCCATTCCACATATAGACCTATCCACATTTTGGCTGTATAAAAAAAATTAAACACACAAAAACACATTAAAGTAGATGGATTGAGAGAGTCATTATTTATTTCAAGGATGACAGAAAGTACTGCTATTTCACCACGATCCCTGACTGAATTATTATACTCTGAATAACTTCTTTTCTTAAATCCTATAGGTAAGAAGAATTCCTTTCCAAAGATGCAATGAATGATTTCTTTGTGACAGTGTACTTTGAAATACATTACAAACTTTCCTTTTCTATTCTCCATTAATGATACTCCATCTTCTTTCCTTGTATGTTTATTGATGGTCCACAATGTTTGCAATGCATCCCTGCTTCCTTTAGAATCCCTCACTTTCTTCAAGGTATGGTACAAAGATTGACTTCTATAAAGTTCTTCCTGCTCAGACCAATTGCTAATACTCTTGTGCCAAAAATAACTTATATTTATTCTGAATATAATTATAAATATACATGTTGTTTTCTTATTCTTGTTCATCTTTTGCTGTCAACAAAGGCCAGTGATATCAGGATGATGATGTCTTGACTTGCAAGTGAGCTGAATTCAAGTGAGGCAGAACTGTGCAAAGTCATTGACCCCATTCTCTCCTCCAGAGTCATCGATGTCCAGTGGCAAAACATAGGTGCAACAGGTAATGAGCCCTTCAATGTAGTATGAGACCTTGGACTCTTAAAGATAAGGTCTTTTCCTGGTCTAAGTTCATCTGAAATTCAGTAGTTAAGGGATAGATAAGAATTGGGTTAAAAAATGGCCTACTTTGCCTAGGCAAAATAATTAATTAAAGAGGGGAAGATTTTCAGATTTTCTAGGCAAAGCAGAAACAATTAATTACTATATATGCCTAGAGTCATTAAAAACAAAACAATAAGCGAGGGAAGTTTGGGCTGAGACCTATTATTGATTAGGGAAAGATTCATGTATATGGGGTGATCAGGAAGTGGGATTTTTGATTTGGAAGGAAACTGAATCAAAAGCCCAGTGACAAAATTGAGGTATAGAATGATTTTCAAATGACTTTTTACAAAGTCAACCAATTCTTAAAAGAACAGCCCAATGTTGGAAATAGCATATGACTCCAAATCTGATGCTTCTAATCCAAGATTTCCATAACTTAATAAGTATGTTGCTGTTGGAAACAACACATCAATGAAAGGCAGAATGATTTTGGTTTAAAGACATAGTCAAGAAGCTCCATTTAAATCCTAATGGGCTTTATCAAAGCCTAGTTTTCCAGGACTATATTTCAAAAAATCATATGATAAGATGAAAGGCCTGTGAGAATAGGGATATATTATATTTTGTTGTTTTTGTACCCAAGGAGCCTGGTCTAACATTTGATAAATAAATGCTAATTGATAAAAGCCATAAACTTGCTGTTTCTTAATTTCCTCTTTTTTCAAATTAAAAGACTGGAATGGTCCCAGAGATTCTATATGATTTACCATTCAGATATCATATCACTCTATCAAATATGAGCTATCCTACTAATTTACCCTGTAATATGGAGATTTCTCTGATGTAAGAGTATGATCACAGACTTAAAAGATTAAACTAAAATCTCCAATGATTTATGATACTAAGTTCAAATTCATATTTATTAAGCATCAAATTTCTGGCAGGCATTATGCTGGGTTCTTGGGAAACAAAGTAAAAACAATAAATAATACCTGACAAGTAATTCATCTGGCTGTAGTATAACAAATAAGGATAAAACAATAAAAATGCCTAAAAATATAAGGGGAATGAAAAAGTAAAGACTATGAATAATCATAAGGCATATAAGCAGATCATGCTGCATAAGTGGGAGATGATGGTACTCTTATCACCAATGGGCTCATAAGTAAAGGACATATCCTAAATCTATACTGCTCTCTAACAATCTGAATGTATAGACTAAGTCCTCCCAATTAGTGGCCAACTTCCATGATATTTTTCACTTACTAGATGTTTCTTCTCTCTTTAGGGTTGCCTCATTCATTACTTACAATGTTTCCTAGAATCACTAGTCATACGATGGTATACACTTTACACAAAGATACACATAAACAAAATTACATAGACTTGAGCATAAAACAAGAGTAATGAGGCCCAAAGTAACATATAGGAGATTAAAATGTTGTCAAAACTATTCAAAGAACAACAGTTTCAGAAATATTTTCTCTCTTAAGTGTTACTATCAGCATTTTGCCCTTAAAGAAAGAGTTATATATTTGAATCAAAGACAGTAGGTTTATAATACAATCATTCATACGTATTGGCTGGCATAGTTATATGACAATAATTCTAGTACTCACTGCTCCAAATCCTTACCCTGAACTGTTTCCAATAAGACACACTCAACTATGGAGATCCTGGATTAGAAGTACTGTCTCCAGAATTGGCCTATTCTTTTAAGATTTGGTTGACTTTGAAAAAAGTCATTTGAAAATCATCCTGTGCCTCAATTTTGTCATTAGGCTTTTGATTCAATTTCCTTCCAAATCAAAAATCCCACTTCCTGGTCACCCTATACATGAATCTTTCCCCAATTCTGTAAGCTGGAAGTAATTCCTACCTAACAATGATTAGCCTCCCCTTTGATCTTTTTTCTACTCATTATCCTTCCAATTATGTGGTGGTATTATGGATATAGAGCTGGTCGTGGGCACATACCTTGCCTCTGCCACATGCTATCTTTGTGATCCTTGATAACTTACTTAGACTTGTACAACCTCCAGGAAATCCCCACAAACTCTAAGTTACAGAATAAATTTTAATAAGCATTGAGAGAGAAATTTTTTTTTAATTTTTTATTTTATTTTATAATTATAACATTTTTTGACAGTACATATGCATGGGTAATTTTTTTAAATTTTTTTTATTATATATATATATATATTTGTATAATATTATCCCTTGTATTCATTTTTCCAAATTACCCCCCCTCCCTCTATTCCCTCCCCCCGATGACAGGCAATCCCATACATTTTACATGTGTTACAATATAGTCTAGGTACAATACATGTGTGTGAATATCATTTTCTTGTTGCACAATAAACATTAGAATCCGAAGGTACATGCAACCTGGGCAGACAGATATTAGTGCTAACAATTTTCATTCCCCTCCCAGTGTTTCTTCTCTGGGTGTAGCTACCTCTGTCCATCATTGATCAACTGGAAGTGAGTTGGATCTTCTTTATGTTGAAGATTTCCACTTCCATCAGAATACATCCTCATACAGTATTGTTGTTGAAGTGTACAGTGATCTTCTGGTTCTGCTCATTTCACTCAGCATCAGTTGATTTAAGTCTCTCCAAGCCTCTCTGTATTCCTCCTGCTGGTCATTTCTTACAGAGCAATAATATTCCATAACCTTCATATACCACAATTTACCCAACCATTCTCCAACTGATGGACATCCATTCATCTTCCAGTTTCTAGCTACAACAAAAAGAGCTGCCACAAACATTTTGGCAATGGGTAATTTTTTACAACATTATCCCTTGCACTTACTTCTATTCAGATTTTTTCCCTTCCTCCCCCAACCCCCTCCCCCAGATGGCAAGCAGTCTTATATATGTTAAATATATTACAGTATAATTTAGATACAATATATGTGTGTAGAACCGAATTTTTTGTTGCACAGGAAGAATTGGATTCAGAAGGTAAAAATAACAGTTTACATTCATTTCCCAGTGTTCCTTTTCTGGATGTAGCTAGTTCTGTCCATCATTAATCAATTGGAATTGGATTAGTTCTTCTCTATGTTGAAGAAATCCACTACCATCAGCATACATCCTCGTAGAGTATCATTGTTGAAGTGTATAATGATCTTCTGGTTCTGCTCGTTTCACTCAGCATCAGTTGATGTAAGTCTCTCCAAGCCTCTCTGTATTTCTCCTGTTGGTCATTTCTTATAGAACAATAATATTCCATAACATTCATATACCATAGTTTACCCAACCATTCTCCAATTGATGGACATCCATTCATCTTCCAGCTTCTAGCCACTATGAAAAGGGCTGCCACAAACATTTTGGCACATACAGGACCCTTTCCCTTCTCTAGTAGTTCCTTGGGGTATAAGCCCAGTAGTAGTATGGCTGGGTCAAAGGGTATACACATTTTGATAACTTTTGGGGCATAATTCCAGATTGCTCTCCAGAATAGTTGGATTCTTTCACAACTCCACCAACAATGCATCAGTGTCCCAGTTTTCCCACAGCCCCTCCAACATTCATCGTTATTTGTTCCTGTCATCTTAGCCAATCTGACAGGTGTGTAATGATACCTCAGAGTTGTCTTAATTTGCATTTCTCTGATCAATAGTGATTTGGAACACTCTTTCATATGAGTGGAAATAGTTTTAATTTCATCATCTGAAAATTGTCTGTTCATATCCTTTGACCATTTATCAATTGGAGAATGGCTTGATTTCTTATAAATTAAAGTCAATTCTCTGTATATTTTGGAGATGAGGCCTTTATCAGAACCTTTAACTGTAAAAATTTTTTCCCAATTTGTTACTTCCCTTCTAATCTTGTTTGCATTAGTTTTGTTTGTGCAGAAACTTTTTAATTTGGTGTAATCAAAATGTTCTATTTTGTGATCAATAATGGTCTCTAGTTCTCCCTTGGACACAAACTCCTTCCTCCTCCACAAGTCTGAGAGGTAAACCATCCCATGTTCCTCCAATTTATTTATGATTTCGTTCTTTATGCCTAAATCTTGGACCCATTTTGATCTAATCTTAGTATGTGGTGTTAAATGTGGGTCCATGCCTAGTTTCTGCCATACTAATTTCCAGTTTTCCCAGCAGTTTTTGTCAAATAATGAATTCTTATCCCAAAATTTGGGATCTTTGGGTTTGTCAAAGATTAGATTGCTATTTTTATTTACTATCTTGCCCTGTGAACCTAACCTATGCCACTGATCAACTAGTCTATTTCTTAGCCAATACCAAATGGTTTTGGTGACTGTTGCTTTATAATATAGCTTTAAATCAGGTACACTTAGACCACCTTCCTCTGACTTTTTTTTCATTAGTTCCCTTGCAATTCTCGACCTTTTATTCTTCCATATGAATTTTGTTGTTATTTTTTCTAGGTCATTAAAATAGTTTCTTGGGAGTCTGATTGGTATAGCACTAAATAAATAGATTAGTTTGGGGAGTATTGTCATCTTTATTATATTCGCTCGGCCTATCCAAGAGCATTGAATGTCTTTCCAATTATTTAAATCTGACTTTATTTTTGTGGCAAGTGTTTTGTAATTTTGCTCATATAATTCCTGACTCTCCTTTGGTAGATATATTCCCAAATATTTGATACTATCGACTGTTATTTTGAATGGAATTTCTCTTTGTATCTCTTGCTGTTGGATTGTGTTGGTAATGTATAAAAATCCTGAGGATTTATGTGGATTTATTTTGTATCCTGCGACTTTGCTAAAATTCTGAATTATTTCTAATAGCTTTTTAGCAGAGTCTTTGGGGTTCTCTAAGTATACCATCATGTCATCTGCAAAAAGTGACAACTTGATTTCTTCATTTCCTACTCTAATTCCTTGGATCTCTTTCTCGGCTCTTATTGCCAAGGCTAGAGTTTCTAGTACTATATTGAATAGTAATGGTGATAGTGGGCAACCTTGTTTCACTCCTGATCTTACAGGGAAAGGTTCTAGTTTATCACCATTACATATGATGTTTACTGAAGGTTTTAAATATATGCTCCTTATTATTTTAAGGAATAGTCCATTTATTCCTATACTCTCAAGCGTTTTTAGTAGGAATGGATGTTGGATTTTATCAAATGCCTTTTCTGCATCTATTGAGATGATCATATGGTTTTTATTAATTTGATTATTAATATGGTCAATTATACTAATAGTTTTCCTAATATTAAACCAGCCCTGCATTCCTGGTATAAATCCCACTTGGTCATAGTGTATTATCCTGGGGATGATTTTCTGAAGTCTATTTGCTAATATCTTATTTAAGATTTTAGCATCAATATTCATTAAGGAAATTGGTCTATAGTTTTCTTTCTCAGTTTTCAATCTACCTGGTTTAGGTATCAGTACCATGTCTGTGTCATAGAAGGAATTTGCTAGGACTCCTTCAATCCCTATTTTTTCAAATAGTTTACATAGCATTGGAGTTAGTTGTTCTTTAAATGTTTGGTAGAATTCACCTGTAAATCCATCTGGTCCTGGGGACTTTTTCTTAGGAAGTTGGTTAATAGCTTGGTCTATTTCTTTTTCTGAGATGGGACTATTTAGACTACTTACTTCTTCCTCTGTTAATCTGGGCAAGCTATATTTTTGAAGGTATTCTTCCATTTCATTTAAGTTATCGAATTTATCGGCATAAAGTTGAGCAAAGTAGCTCCTAACTATTGTTCTAATTTCCTCTTCATTAGTGGTGAGTTCACCCTTTTCATTTTCAAGACTATCAATTTGCTTTTTCTCTTTCCTTTTTTAAATCAGGTTTACTAAGGGTTTGTCTATTTTGTTGGTTTTTTCATAAAACCAACTCTTAGTTTTATTAATTAATTCAATAATTTTTTTACTTTATCCATTCTGTCTTTGAATGCATGGGATGACTTCTCCAGGCTCTCTTGCCAAGCTTCCCTTTCCTTTTCCCATTTCTCTTCCAGCTCTCTTGTGAGAGCCTTTTTGATTTCCTCTATGAGGTTCTTTTGTATTGAGGAGCAGCTTATATCCCTCCCAGGGGATACATCTGGGGACATTCTGTTCCTAGTCTCCTCAGCATTTGAAGTCTGCTCCCTCTCCACACAGAAGCTGTCAATGGTTAGAGCCCTTTTGAATTTTTTGTTCATTTTGTCAGAGTAGGAATCAAAGAAAACAAACTGACAAGAGAAACAATTGGTCTGTTTTGCGGGGGATAGGGCTGGATGTTATTAATGGGCTTCCTCTACAGACTGGGGGTAGGGCAGCAGAGAGCCACTAACAGAACAGCAATGACTGTACTGAGTCTGCGCTCTGAGGCTCTGAGAACGCACCGAGTCAGTCCAGGTGGGGGTTGGGGGTGGCCGGGCTCTGAGAGACGCTGGCTTTCTGGGGTTTTAATCTTCACCTCCGGTGTTTACACCCTCTCTGCTGCTCCTGGCTTGCTGCCAAGACGGAGCATCCACACTGGGGCAAAAGCCCTTTCACAGAAACGGCAGAGATCGTACCCCTCCCCCTCCGGTCTGAGCTGTGTGAGCTGCCTGTCTTGCTCTGGCTGTCTGCCCTCAGTCTGCGCCCAGTCTGATTGACCCTCCCCCGAACAAACACAGACCTTTTCTGGCAACTTTCAAGGATGTCTTCTCTTGGTGATAATTTGTGGATTTCTTTCTGGGTCAAGCATTAAGTCAGAGGCTTGTCATGAAGTAAGTTCTGAGAGAAAACGAGGAGCTCAAGCAGCTGTCTGCCTCCACGCCGCCATCTTGGCCGGAAGTCGAGAAAATTTTCACAATGGGAATTCATGTTACCATTGAAATCACAGGCATTGACTAAAAACAATTTCCTCCTCAACTCACCCTATAACCAATACAAAATTAGGAATGTGCAATTCATTAATCTGTTTTAATGTCTTTTAATGGTTTAATGAATTTAAGGACACTGTGCCTCTTTTAGTGTTAAACACAATTCATATATACTATACATTTAATAAATATTTGAGAAATTAAATTCCAATAGATTCTGATCTTGGACATAAAGCCACAATTGACTTAATTAGCCTAATAGTACTACCACACAGTCATTGCAAACTATTCAAAGGAAGTTAAATGTAAGGATGAGAGTTAACAACAAATGCTCTTACCACTTCTGTTTGAAACAGAAGAATACACTGAGAGGAGTACAGGGATATTTTTTAAGAATCTTGAAAGATAGTAGTACAGAACGATGTTTAGAGTGAAACTAATATTGTCATCTTCTTGAATTTGGCTTCAGCCAAGGAATCTAGTTAGTTTCAAAATTAAGATAAGTTTAAAGATCATTTATATGGTATTTTAAGATATGCAAAATACTTTATGGGTTATCTCATTTGAGCCTCACAACAATCTTATGGAGTAGGTACCATTATTATTTTTTTTTTCATTTATGAAATTCAGAACACTGAGGCTGAGAGAAGTTTAAAGACTTGTTCACATCCTAGTGAGGTTTGGGAGTAGATTATTCTCTCTCTCACTTCCAGACTCTCTCTCCTATTCTGATCAGTATTAGTAGCTGCTAAAACACGATATAAAAGGCACATGATTTTTTTTTTCTGATAGTCAAATTAGATCTAAGATCCTAGGTATCTCCAGTTAAGGTTCTTTCCTTAATAACAATGATTCTTAGATGGATTTCTTAGGCCTCATAACAACTTCATCAATACAACAAGTCTGAATTTTTTTAGATATGAGTACAGGTTAAAAAAATCTAGTCATTTCCAAGAAATTAGTAAGGAATAAAGAGGATTTTTAAAAGAAGACAAGGTGTGTCTCATTATAAAGTACAAGAAGAAGTAAAATAACACATAACAGTCAGGCTTTAAAGTTTTCAAGATAAACTGATGTAGAAAGTATAATTATATATAGGTTATTGTCTCATGTTTTAAGTATTAGACAATGTTAATAAACATCTCTTTTGTGATTGAGGAAATAAATACAAGTACTTTGTACTTGGCATATTAAAGACCTTTCTAAAAGGGATGTTGGTAATTTTTTTTATAAGAAACTCTAGACATGCATCAAGCCTACATATTAAGAATTTTCCAAAAAAAAATTCTACTTTGGATTGTGGAGTGCAAAATGGAATAGACTTTGAGAAAAATTTGAAAGAATTCTTTACATTAGGGTCAAGATGTGCCAGGATAAAGCTTCAGTTTATGTATACTAACAACTAACAACTAAAACATGATGTACAAAAGAACCTCCTAAAATTAGTTGTGAACTGTATAGTAATTATTTGGGTCAAATATTACATTGCAATTTTTTTAGTCTCTAATTTCATTGAACCGTGTTAATTCATAAAATAATTTTATAAAAAAGGTTTTGGTAAGATATTCATTTGGGTTACTGAGATATATATTAGACAAGTATTGAGGGCAGATCTGAAAGGTCAGCTTCATAAATCACTGGCCTGTCAACCACAAAGAGGTATAGTCATTGCTGGATTTGAGCCCATAAACCATCACCATTTGTGCTTTCCTGTGGTCACAAACTTCATTAAGAGGTTTAGAAAGGCCTGTGCTAATAGAAATAGATTAGCTAACACAGGCCATGATAACAATATTAAGTCTGGGCAGAAACTCACAGGGAGGTAGTTTCACTACTCAACTTGCTAAGGGCATAGGACACAGGATCTGAATTTTCTTGGAAGAAATGATACCTTCCTCATACCGCCATCCTCCTATAAGTCTGGTAGAGTGCTACTCAGATAACAGCATTTGGAAATTCTAAAAATCAAGAGTCAGCACAGTAAAATCACCAGGATTGCAATTGGTAAGAGTCAGAGTAGAGATACTTCAAGGCTATGATGTGATGGATATGAGGGAAATTATTTCCTAGTATGGAAGAGGAGAGAAAGAAAAGAATGGCCTGCCCTAAATATAATTAAATTTATACAGAGGTAGTCTAAAACAATAGTGATTGATATGACTGATAGTATAATTTCTCTATTTTTCTCTTTTGATGGAATCAATTTTAGCTTTAACTTCGTCTTAGATCATGATTATTAACGCTACTTTTCCTACATAAAATTTCTAATCCTGATCTTTATTTTGTTTGTTTGTATTTTTTATTTCCTGTCCCTCTTAATTCCTTGACTTTACTTCTATCCATTACCTTGCCCTCTTATTACTTAACTTACCTTACTCATACTAGTGATTCTTCTCTTAACCTCTTCCACTGACCCTATCCCTCTTTTTCCCATTGTTGATAATCTACACACTTTATCCCATTCCTGTTAATTTAAACATAATCTATCCCCTTGCCCTTTTATTTCTTTATAAACTTAAAAGATTTTTATTCCTTTCTAAATGTATATGTTGCTGTCTTTTTAACCCTAATTTGATATGAGTAGGGTTCCCATTAAAAATTCCTCCCTTTTCCTTTCTCCCTTCCCTATCCCCTTATCCACTTATTTCTTGATGAATTTAGAAGACTATAAACAAATACTTGTATGTTTGTATATCTGCATGTCTGTACAGTTCCCTCTTTAACCTATTACCAATGAGAGTAGAGTTCCAGAATTATCAGCCCTCCTCCCCCATTTAATTCCTTAGTCACTTTTTTCTCTTGTACTTCATTCATATAAGATAATTACTCTTTTTACAATTTTCTACACAATTTTGCTTTTTAATTATAATATATTCTATCCAAATCTTTCTTTCAAACTACTAATGACACTCTTAGACATATGGTTTACTTTTCCAAGTATAAAACATAAAGAGTTTTTCTTAATTGGGGCCCCTGGTAATTAGTCTTTGATATTTACCTTATGTTTCTTGTGGCTCTTATATGACAAATTTTCTACTAAGTTCAAGTCTATTTTTGCAAAAAAAATAATCTCAAGTCTGGCAATCCATCAAATATCCTTTTTTTTAGTATATTATTATATAAAGATTCTTTTTTATTGTAGCTTTCAAGTAGTCTGGTTATTATTATTTTCTTGATTTGTTCTTGAGATGAGTTATTTTTCTTATTGTTTCACATTCTCTTCTATTGTCTCATTATTTATATTTTATTTCATTATTTCTTGGTTTCTTATAACTTCACTGGCTTTACCTTGCAAAATTTTGATTTTCAAGGAGACATTTTCTTTCCTACAATTCTGGAGCTCCTTTTCTAGTTGACTGATTTTCTTTTCATAAACTATTTGTTTTTCTTGAATTGTTCTTATTTTTGTTTTAAATTTTCTTAAATCTCTCTCATTTTATTTTTATAAGTCTTTTTTTTTAGTTCTATGAATTAATTTTTGGACAGATGAACATTTGATGCTACTCTTTGGGTAGAATAATAGTTTGGGTTTTTTTTTGTATCAGTATACTTCTCTAGTGATCAACCCCAGTCTTCTTGATTCCCATAGTAATTTTCTATGGTTAGGTTCTTTCTACTTTGCTTGCCCATTTTAAAAAATAACAGCTCATCAGTATAATTAAATCTAGTCATGGGGTGTGTGAGATGTACTTCTGGCTTCAGATTCTCCTTCAGTTTCTCCCTTTGATTTGTAACCAAAATTTAGCACTCTACTATCCTATAAGTGCCCATAACAAGTAGTATCCTCACCCAACTGCTTCTGTATTTACCAAGCCTTATGATAAACCACAATCCCACCCCATATCTGCTGTTTCATCAGAATTAGCCTAGAGGTTTTTATACTTCTTGAGGGCCAAGTCTCAGTCCTGGTATCTTTCTTTGGATTTTCTCTGGTTGTCCCAGGAGGATCACCACTGTTTCACCCCAATTCTTGTTTAATTTTATTGCTCCACATTTGTCCTAAAGAGTGATTTTGGGTTTTTTTTGAGGGGGGACACCTATAGAGCTTGGAACTTTCTGATCTACTCCACCATCTTCCCAGAATCTTTCTATTCCTTAATCTATTGCTTAGAACTCAAGTACTTATAATTTATTGTATATGAAATAAATAAGAGAATTATTACAGAGCTGTCTTAAAAGGAAGGAAATTCAGGTCCAGAAAAATGAAATGAATTGCCCCAAAATATGTAGATAATAAATTTGGGAGTCAAAATTTGAAACTAGTTAAGTTCTATGGAAAAAAAACAAAAAACAAAAACAAAAACAAACTAGAGCTAATTGAAATAGGCTGCATTCATGGAAATATCTGAATTTCCTTTCAGAACAAGCATTCAATTGTTGTAATGAGATGAAGGGCATTTTAAAGGCAGACACATCACATTTATTTTGAAAATAGCATTTCAATGACTTTCTACATTCCAGATAACACAGTTCACAATCATTTAGCATAGATGTCAGGTTTTTTATGAAAATGAAAGATACAGAATTAATACAGCTTAAAATAAGAGTAACTAGACATATATTAGTTTGTAGGAAACAAAAACATTCAATTAATAGATTTTGCATTAGATAAAAAACACAACAACCCTCTGATGGAGTTTCTGAGTAATTCATAAAAGTGTCAATATTTTTAAGGGCAGATGTACATTTTTCTGATGTCATGTACTTTTGGGAGGATTACAAAAGAGTTGAAAACAAATTATTCTCTTTTCAAATTGTCACCTTAAAGACATATGGTTCCCTGACTGAGCCAAAAGCATTTGCAATAAACCATAACATAACACATAGACATTTGAGGTTGCTCCAAAAATATAAAAAGGAAGTCCAAGTTTTTCCACATTTGTATTTTTCCACTGTGTATATACACAGTGAGCATGTAATTGACTGAGAATAGAAAGTCCCTAAAAAGAGCCCACATCTTCATGTTAACTTATTCTGTTCCATTCTAATCACCATGAAGACCTATTTCATAGGATTATTTTGAAGGCCTAGCAAGATAAGGTATTTCAATACTGCAACAATAAAACATTACATAAATATGAGCTAAGCATTTACTGGAATATAAACTCTTAGAAAAAAGAGACTGTTTAAAATTATTAATAAGATTTGATCTGACATGTAATTTTTCCATGTCTTATGGCTCATCTAGGGTAATTCACTAATAGCCAGCCACATATTAAGCAGAATATCTGGGCACAATCAAAATGAGTTTCCTCTCTAATGCTGGCATACTTCCAGAAATTATTACTGAAAAGATAGTTTGTGAACACTTAAAAGGAAAGAGGGAATCATTATAAATCAGCATGTTGCTATCAATAATGTGTCATGCCAGGCTAGCCTCATTTGCTTTGGATACATGGTTATTAGACTGTCAGCAAAATGGCACAGTTTCCACTTTGCATCTGTTGCTCTATCTGGTTTCAACTCCATGGAAAAAAGATATCCTTCTGAATGGAGGGCTGAGTACTAAACTCTTTTCAATACCTTCTTTTATGGATTGCAAAAATTGGACTCTATTCATTCCACTTTACATCTGTTGTACTGAATGGTTTCAACTCCAAGAGACAAGATGTCTGCACACTGACAAATAAATACTTCCTTCTGTCCACTCCCTCCCTCAGACCCATCCCCTTTCCTGCCCCGCTCTTTGTTCTAACTTCAATTTAAGATGATCATTTTCTTCAAGAGAGGATTTTTTGCTTTTTAATTGTATACAGAGCACTAAGTGCCTAGCAGATAGCAGGTACTTAACAATGTTCATTGGATTTGGATGCCAAGAAAATGGGATAGACATGATTTGCCTAAATATTAGCAAGATAAAAAATCATCACCATATCCTGGTAGGAGGAAAAGGAAGGTGAACAAGTAACCCAGTTAAGCATTCAAAAGGAATTGAGAAACTGTATTGAGCCTGGGATAATGCTAAACATTGGATTGAGAAAGGGCAGGGAAGAATTGGATTATACTGGATTTTGAAAATCACAGAGTTCAAAACAATGGAGGTGATAGGACCATTGTATTCTGTTCTGCTCAGCCTTTACCTGCAGTAGTCTTTGTTGACAAATGTTATGAATAACATTGAAAAAGCTTCTGTACATATGTACAAACAAACAATTATAAAGAAAGTACTGGAGAGCATGATGTATATATATCAAATAAACCATTAAAGCAATATTATAGTATCTGAAGTATCTGAAGAGCTTTCACATACAAGAAGGATGAGGCTTATTATGAATGGAATTAGAGTTATGATGGACACAAAAATATGCTAGGGAAAATGTCCTAATTCTTATTGATTCAATAGTAGAAGGGAAATCTTAATAAGACAATTCTCTTGTGAAAGATTTTTAAGTGAAGATTAAAGGAACTCTGATCAGAGATATTGGAGAATTCCTAACATAATGTGAGATAAAGTGATGATTTTAATACATGCAAATAATAAGAAAAAATAATTTTTTACTTCAGCAAAAAAGAATCAATTGCACAATAGCATTAGAGATGATTATACATGTAAAAAGATATAGGGTTTTTAGTGAGCTACAAACAATATGTTTTCAAAATGCTATATCTTCTCCAGCAGTTAGTACAGTGCCATATGTTTGCTCATTCAACAAGCTTTTCATAACTATTTACCCTACTGCCCAAAGGCACTAAGGATTCAATAATAAAAATGCCAAAAAGATAAAAACAGTACATGAATTTATTAAGGCATTTAGATTTTTATTAAGGATTGGATGAAGGAAATATATGTAAATATATCTGAAAAAATACTACAATAATATTTTGTTTAGAGAGGCAAGGGGGACACACTATTACGTGGCATGTCTATAAAGGTTATGATGAGAGTTAGGGAAGGGGGAACCCTTTTGGTGGGCGCAAAGATCGTGATGGCACAGAGTCCCCTGTAAAAAGAATTTACAGGCCCGAAAACCTAGATTGATAAAAAGTTTATTGTAGGGATTTGGAAGTAAAGTTAAAGGTAGAAAGACACCAGAGCCAAAGATGGTCGCTGGACGGGCAGGAACCCTTACATGGCCAGAAGGATACCATGTTTGGGGGGAAGGGCTCCTGCAAAGAGATTGGGCCCCAGAGCTCTCTTTTTATAATGTTGAAGGTGGGTGGAGTCCTAGGCTCCTGGAGGGTTTTCGGATAATGAAGAAACTGTTTGTGGGGGTTGGGGAAACCTGAGCAGATAGTGCAGGGCTGGGAAAACCCAAGTCAGCTCAGATCCGGTGGGGGCTGGGTCTGGATATCATTGGAACTTAAAAGGGTGCTTTTTGACCAGGATTTGTGAATCAAAGGTCAGCCATGGGGGTTGGGGAATCAGAAAGGAATCTTAAAGGGATCTCAACCCGCATCAGTTAGAGTTGGATTTTAAGGGAAATTATGGATTCACTAAGGTGGAAGTGAATAATAGGAACATTTCAGTTGTGAAGGAAAGTTGGTAGAAGCTTAATCAGACGAGGACTATGACATTATGAATGAGAAATGGAGAAAATGCATGATTATCAAGATAATTTCTGTAGAGTTTTAAAGCACGAAACTTAATTTGTATGTTCCTGGATTGAATTATTTTGTAAACCCTGTAAAAACCCTCATTTTACATATGGGAAACAGAGGCAGACAGAGATTTAGTGACATACCCAAGGTCACATAGCTAATGTATCTGGAGTTGGATTTGATCTCATATTTTCCTGAAATCAGATCAAATAATCTACAGGATGCCATAAAGATGACTGTAGCAGCATAGGGGAGATGGACTTCTGTGTGTAATAGAAATGAAATAATCACTTAAATCCCAACATGTTATGTAAGTACTACATCTTATCTTTATAATGAGGATTTAGATGAGATATTGGAACTCAAGGTTCCAATTGCTATATTATAATCTTTTCCTCTTTCTAATTTTACTCATTCAAAGCTTTCAATATCTTCCTCCTCTGAGTATCATTTTCATCCTGACACCAAGCATTCTTTAAATACTCCCATTCAACAAGAGTTTGCATGTGAATTACTAGATTTTCATTAAAATATCATTGGTGTTTAAAAAAACTCAATAGTTTTTTTTTTCCCTTAGGGAATCACCTTGATTATGCCATAAGATTTAAATACTAAGCAACTTGTGTCTTTGTTTCTACTTAATCTTGTATTCTAGATGACCCATGCATTCTTATCAAACACTTTAAGAGAAACAGACAATGCTCTTCCATTTAAACATACAGAAGGATGGTAAGCCTATGGATTTTGATTATACTTTTTATAGTGTCAATACCAATGTTCCCTAATTGAAATAACTACTTTTCCATGATGTGTTCCAGTATTACTCAATAACTAAAAAACTATTCTTCTGAATGCATTCTATTACCCAATACTGTTCATGATTACACCTGTGCAATTTTCTTATTTCCTACTAGACTATAAGCTTCATGTTGGTAAGGCTTGTATTCTCAACTGCCTGTGAGAAATCTGAGTATGTTGTTGGCACTCCAAATTCATTGATGTCAGTTATAAAATTCACTATATAAAATGTTTATTTTCCCCAGGGTTCGATAGAGCAATTTGAAAATTACAGGCATGTAATGAATATGTCAAAAATAATTAGGAGATTCTTGTAATTCCAGAGTGAGGTAAAGCACATGGGACCAGGGTCTACTTTTTTTCCTTCTTTCATGAGATTAATCTTTATCAGAATTTATAACCTTATTGAAATTTATAACCTTCCAGTGATGAATTATTTAATTTTTAAATTGGCAAGAACTGCCAAAAGGTGGCACTGGGGTGAATAGCTATTGAGAAACCAACATCATCTTGATATCATAATGACACATTAGTTTAGACCATTTCTGAAGCTTTATTATTTTATTTAATAATCAAAGGGCTCTTATACTCATTGAATCAAAAGAGACTTATATTAATGTAGATAAATAACAACCCAACTTGCCAAATCATTATATACAAGGCTCCTCCCAAAATGTTGGCACATATTCAATGTGTCAGAGTTTTTCTTGATTTTTCAGTACTATAAAGAAGGTAAAAAACTAAATACTTTTGCCATCTATTTATAATATACTACGTTTACCATGTGAAAAAGAGATAGAAGAGATAAAAGATTATATGGCCTGATTGAAAAGAATGCTGAAACTGGTGACAAAAAGGTTGGAGTTTAGATCTAGTCTCAAAAACTTCTTGGCTGTGTGAGGCAGGGTAAATAAATTGCTTAGGTCATAGGGATGTTAAGAGGATCAAATAAGATAATATTTGTAAAATACTTAGAATTCTAGTACATGGTAGATGTCTTAACCATCTATGACATCAGAATGGGAGCTCCTTTAAGTTAGAAGTGTTCCTACTTTTTCCTTTGATATACCCAACACTAATGAGAATGCTTTGTACATAGAAAACATATCAATGAATAAATTGATTGATTGACTAATTTATTCCTTTGTTCTTCTATCATCTATTTCCCTTATGATATTTTTTACTCTAATGATACATTGAAAAGAACTCAAAAATATTACATATAAATCTTCATTATACTCTGAATCACATTTTTGAACTTTTATAGTAAATAGATTTTCATTCTGAGAAAATAGCAAGGAAAAATCTCAAAAGAAAGGGATGATTCATGCAACCCCTGAGGGAGTAGGATTCCTATTAAATTCACAGTGACAGTTTTTAGGATGAAGAAGATGTTCAGTTTATAAATCAATGATCACATACTCAATGGAAACAAAAAGGTTAGAAACAGCAACTTTAACTTGTATGCTGCAATCCTCTCAAAAACTTTGGAAAATTCTGAAAATTATGGACTTAATACAATTCTCATTAAGGAAACAGCCCACATTTAAATGTTATTTTAAAATGAGTGAGGACAATTGTAATCTCTGTATCCTTAGGAATCATTTGTGAGTATTTACTAACATTTGGACATCCATTAAAAAAATCCATTAATTTGTTTTGTAGGTGCCTAATCAAAGCTAACTAGACATCAAACCAACTTCAACTCTCATCTAGGGCAAGGAATTATGACCCTGGAAACAGAAATAAAAAACATGAAAATGCTAGCTTACTTTGTGCATTTCTCCAGAGTTTATGAAACATCACAAAGTCATTATATTTTAATAAGTTTTCTTTGTGATTTGTGCATAATAGATTTTCAATAAAAACTTGTAATTATTTCATTTTTTACTATTCAGTTGTTCCATGCTGAGGCCACTGACATGAAAAACATGAGGCAATAACAAATTTTTAAGCTGAAGAAATTGAATACAATGTCATAGACAAAGATTGAGACTCTTCCAAACAATTGGGTCAAAAATAAAAGCTTCTTCAACACAAAGTGTCCATGACAGAGACTCCAACATTGGCAGCCAACTTTGGAGCCTCATTAAACTATCAGGTGGAAGCCTAGAGTACTTCCAGAGCAAGTGAACAGCTATTATGATGAGAAGAGATATCAGAAATCATACAACACATGCAAACTTTATGAAGGAAGAAATTAAGGAAGGTTATAAAAATCTGAAGTGATTTCAAAGAGTTTCATTTTTCTGAATCTGACCACAAAGCCCTTTGCAACTTAAGTGATATGCTACATAGAAAGAGTAAAGGTGATAGATAGTTTGACTCTAAGTCAGACCTTCTGTCTCTAAGTCATATCTCCTAGAGCTTTAAGCTATTAGTCAACAAACAGTGAATAATTCACTTTATTAAACTGGAAACTATAATGGGTAAAGCAATTTTCCTCAGAAATATTTCTGAGTCTCTTTAAACTTTTGTGCTTTGAATAAAAATGTGACAGTGAGACAGGAAAAAAGTATAATTTAAAATGATGTTCACCCAGAGGCACAGACCATCATGCAAAAATTAGAGATTGTGCTGCAAATTCATTCGTGTCTAATATTAGTGATATCATGCTCCAATTAAAATAGTGATGATTTTGGAATTATGTAACCAAGACTTTGGGATTTTTCCCTATTACTTGTCAGAGCTTGGTTAAGTTAATTTAAGAAGGACTTGGTTTCCTTTTGTATAAAATCAATATAATATAATTTCACTGGTCACATCTAAATCTCTAATCAGGAAAAAAACTGTCATTTTGCTACTGCTCCAATGCAATACTATATGCCAAAGCTTCTTTCAACTAGGATCCTTTTTCGTCTGAAAAATTTTTATGTAACCTCTGGCATATAGGCATATAAAATAAATATTCAAACCAAACATTTATTGATAATAAATCATAATCTCATGATCCATATATTCAATTATGAGACCACATTTGGGGTCATGACCCATAGTTTAAGAAGCTTTGCTCTATGCCACGTTTGTGCTTTGGCATTACTTATCCTAAATATTAAAAATACACTATGGACTTTAACTCATAAAAGTTCTATTTTCTTCAAAATGCAAGGAAAACACTACATTCTACATGAGAATTATGATGCTTGCCTGAGAAGTTTCTGTCTTTTCCAGAAATTAATAGGAAATTATATGTATTATATATATATATATATATATATATATATATATATATATATATATATATATATATATATATATATATATATATATATTTATCTACCTATATATAATTCACACACATATAAACATTTTTGTATATATTTATATATTAACGTGTTGTTTTCCTGACAGAATGTAAGCTCCTTAAAGGTATGTATTCCATTTTTTTTGTATTTTTATTGGTGACACCCCAGCACAGTGTCTGCTAAAGGGTAGTTGCCTTAATTGATAAGAATATGGTGCTATGGTATCTGCTAAATGTTATGAATTTGAAATTATTACTGAAATATCTAAGGACAATGATATCTCTTAGATATCCTAGAACTAAAGGGTATGATAGTTATTGGTAGAATCCTATCTTTTGAAAGAAATTATTTTGAAAGAAAATTTTGAAAGAAATCCCAAAATGAAAACTCTCAAGAAAATTATAACCAAATTACATAATTATCATAACAAGGACAAAATACTGCATACATCCAGAAAAATAAAAGGCAAGGCACTTACAGAGAGATTCATTGATGTTGTTAAAGTAGGGCATCTGAAAACTCAATGTTGGTATAGAGATAGAGTAAGAAGACAGGGTGAGAGAACAAGACCCCAAACCCCATGTCCAAAATGCAACAAGGGCTTCCACTGGGCCTCAGAGTGTAGATTGACTCAAGGAAATACTAGGCAGAGCCCAGATCCACAAGCCCAGGCAAAAAAAAAGGTGGGGAATGATGGCAGCTTAGGTTACACCCAGAGAGTCTTTAGAAGTTCAATACCCTGATATAATTAACCAGCAGAGAAGCAATCAGATGGGAGAAAGGGATTACAATTGGGGAGAATACAGGTTTTATAACCCAACAGAAGAACAGTGACCAGTGTGAGCATTTTCAATATAATTTCAAGTTGATGTGGAGAGATCCAGAAAGTGGACTTCTCCCCCCCTGGATGGATGGGGGGGGGAGAGGATGGAAGGGACTAGATAGGTTAACTGCTTGGGGAAGAGGGTTTGCTTGTATCTCTACAGATGGAGAATTTGCCTTGTCCATCAGACAGAGACAGAAAAAGAGAAAAAAAAAAACCTTCAAAACAAAGGAGAAGACCTAAGAAACATCTGACAGATAAGATACAAAAGAGCATGGCTAATAATAAGACTGTTATAGAACTTCAAAACCCGTAGGAATCATTGGATTCCCTGAGATATGATAAGACTGTTGCAGAACTTCAAAACTAGCAGGAATCATTGGCTTCCCTGACACATGAAGTAATGGACAATAGATTGGTTTTGGACTATTTCTAGAACTTAAGGACATGTATAATTCTGCATGTTGATTCATATTGTTTGTTACATCACTACTAGCCTATGCTAGTGTAATATCTATGTGCTTATGTAATAGCTCCTATGTTGATGGATTTATGTATACCTGTTTCAAGTGAGACCCTTCAGAAACCTGCTAATCTGATTTGACTCCCCATTTCCCTTTGGTATTTTCATCTCCCTGAGATGTCAGGGAGGGTGTGATCACCTCCTTTTATGGTGTTTTCTCCCTCTTTTCTGAGTAGTCAGGGAGATCATGATCACCTCATTTTGGGAGTTCTCTCTTCCCTGAGAAGTCAGGGAGGGTGTGACCATCTATGTTCTAAAATAAAAGAAAGTGGAAGATGTAATGGGCCAGAATTCTGGAGAAATTCTTACAACAAGGTGTTAACTTAATGGAATTGATAAGTTTAGCGTGGTGATTAATAATTCTCTAGTTCAGTACATGTACTTAGTATAATTCTACACAACTGATACCTATTCTACAAGATTCACATTGATGTAATTATAATAGAGTATATACTCTATTATGTAATTATATGTAATTATGTAATTATATAATGTGTGTATATTGTGTATTTATACAAAGTTGTAATTATAATGATGTAATTATAATAGAGTATATAAGAGCCAATAAGGACTGGACAAGAGACATTCATTCCATCTCCCACCTATGGTGGTGGCTGGTCTGTCCTCCGGCTTTCCTCACTGAGACCGAAGCCGGTCTGTAGGGCTTCCAGACAACTAGCTGAGCCCCAAGTGAAGGAGATAGACTGTGAAAGAGATAATAAAGAATTTGGACTTTATCCCTGGCTATTCTTGTGGTGATTATTCTGCTGAAACGAAGGCTGGCCCCAAGACCTCCAGAAAACCAACCAGAACATTACACTCCACCATTGAAATATATTATGGGAACAGGGAAGACTGGGATTCATCTTCAGAGGAGGACACTTTAGTAAAAAAACAAAACAAAACAAAAAACTTCTACCCCAAAGAGTAATGTGAAATGGCTCCCTGCCCAAAGAATTTATATAACTCAAAAAATAATTTTAAAAATCAAATGAGAGACATTGAAGAAAAATGAAAGAAAAAAATTAAAACCATTCAAGAAAAACAAGATTATGTAAAAAATGTTAACCAATTAGAAAAGGAAACACAGAGTCTCAAAGATGAAAATAATTCTTTGAAAATTTGAATCGAGCAAGGGAAAGTTAGTAAAGCTATGAGAGACCAAGACATAACAAAAACAGATGATTAAAAATAAGAAAATAGAACAGAATGTGAAACATCTCATAAGAAAACAACAGATATGGAGAACAGATCAAGAAGAGAAAATATAAGAATAATTGGACTTCCAGGAAGTTGTGACCAAAAGGAGAATCTTAATACACTAATGCAATAAATAATCCTAGAACATTGTCCTGGAGTGATAGAACATGAGGGGAAAGGAGAAATAGAAAAAATCTACAAATCATCACCTCAAAGAGATCCTTTATAGAAAACACACAGGAATTAGAAAAAATGGACATTCAATGAATTTGCAGATTTTCAGGACTTTCTATCAACCAAACCTGAACTTAACAGAAAATTTAATATGCAAGAGCCAATATCAAACAGCAATTTTAAGGACTCAGCATGGACAAATTGTTTGTTTTTATTACGTGGAACATGTATAATTTATCTTTAAGATTTATATCAACAATAGGATAAGCTCAAAAGAAAGATTAGCAGAGTAAAGATAAAAATAGTAATCATGTTATACAAAAGATTAAGTTCAAAAGATTAATTCTTCCTCTTAAAAAGGAAGACTAGCTATAGAGGCAACAGAGGGGGTAGGAGGGCTTGTAGTTCTGAAAATCCTCTCATATAGAGAAAGAGTTAAATAGGCAACACTACATATATACTATCAAGACTATAACACCCTCTAAAATCTATAAAGAAATAAGGGGGAAGGGATAAGTGGATAGAGAAGCAAAGGGTGAGGGAAGAAGACAAGGGAGGGATCCCTGAGTTGGGGGAGGTTAA
Organism: Sminthopsis crassicaudata; assembly: GCF_048593235.1. Lineage (NCBI taxonomy): Eukaryota > Metazoa > Chordata > Mammalia > Dasyuromorphia > Dasyuridae > Sminthopsis > Sminthopsis crassicaudata. The sequence continues at coordinate 361,568,090 of NC_133618.1, read as the reverse complement.
GTAACAGTAAGTTAAGTTATGGAGCAGAATTTAATGCAAGAGTCAGCAGGGATAGGAAAGACATGTGTGTATGCAGGGTATATGTGTGTGTATTTGTGTATGTTTGTGTATATATGTATATATCTACATATATTTTTTGTATGTATGTATATGTATTTTTTCTTGACTGTAGCTTGTTTCAGGGTAGTGGTGGTGATGAAAGGGAGATATGTGTGTCTCTGTGTGTGTATGTATATGTTAGTATATATCTACACATATCTGTATCTATATCTATATATCTATACATCCTTTCTTAACTATAGCCTGCTTGGGAGTAGTGATAGGGATGAAAGGGGGTTGGAATAAAGTAAATAAGGTATACAGTAAAGAATAAAAGAATTTACATGAAAGCAAAGAAAAGACAGGTACTCATGAATATAATTTATCATATATATGTATGATATATATACATATATATATATGTTTGTTATTATATATTTTGAATCCTACCTGATGTTCTTCTGGGCACATGATGATGTTCTCGTTAGTTTTGTTTCATTTTGTTTTGTATTGCTTTTCTGTTTTTCTTTTTACTTATTCTGTTTTTTAAAATAAAATAAGTTTGGAAAAAATAAAAAATATTTTTGAAAAAAATAAAATCAAAGTAGAAGAGCTTACTGAATTTTGGTTGATGGATTGGTCTAGAAATAAAAATCTATAATAGTCACTGTAGAATGACATATGATTTCAGATAGTGTCACTGTTTTAGTTTTTTGACTATAATTAATTTTGTTACATTTGTGACCTTTTATTGTTATGTTAGAATGAAAGGCATTAATAGTGATACTAAAACCAGAATAAAAGAGTATCAACAATTTAAAATACCCAGAAGAGAGTAGAAGGAAATTCTGAAGAAGACACAAAAGAGCACAGAAGTTTTACGACTATTGTGTTAAATTTCATAGACACAAAATTTAATAATAAATATTTATATTTTGGGGTTTTTTGGTAGATAAAAATATTCCTGCTTACTAATTTTTGTTAAATTCATGCAGAAAGGGAACAATGCAACAAATAAAAAAAGTAGGCTGTAGTAAGTTTGTGAATAGATTTAAAAGTTAATTAGATTTTTATAATACAAGAAATAAGGATCCAAGGAAATATTAATCTTGAGAGATGTGATCTTTCTTTAGAAACATAATTTTGTGGCTCTCTGTAAATATGCAATTAGAAAAAGAAAGAGAGAGGGAGACAGAGACAGAGACAGAGACAGAGAGGAAGAAAAAAAGTAACATTTTAAGGCCATTATCAGATTGCAAACAAGAAATCCTGAGTTCCGGATCAGGGAGTCCTTGTCTATGAGAGTGAAAAGAAAGGAATATAAATGTCAGAGAATTCATGAGAAGAAAAATTCAAATGTGAGGCCAATGTTGAAAATCTGAGTTTTTCAACTAGAAAAATGAAGCTAACTTTAAAACAATCTCCTAAGGTAGTTACAACTACCTCAGTAGTACTGTTGCTAATCAACAGGGGAGGAAATTAAAGTGTGAAGAGATTAAATGATTATCCATATTGAATGCAAAAAATAAACTTATCATCTTTCTCAGGCAGTATTACAATTCTTCTTATTGGTGAAATCCTTTCTGACCCATGGGATCTTAGATATAACCTATTTCTAATAAAAGTAGCAACAAGAATCGACAAAGATTATGGGAGCTCTCATCTAGAAAGTATTTTTCTAAATTAAGACTATAGTAAGCAATTTGAAAAATGTCAACTACATCATAACTCAATGACTTAGCCCATAGACATACTTGAAGAAGTTAATCAGGAGAACATATATTAGACCTAAAAATAGTTATAGGCAAATGTTAGTGGAAGAGGGAGGGCAGATAATGATTTGAATAAAGAGTCATTTTCCAAACACTTTCTATACCCCACTTCTACTGGTGTTTTCACCAGCTTAAAATGACAGTGCTTAAATCAGTTTCTAGCATTTGTGGTTGTTCTGAAGAAATTTTAGTAAAAAAAAAAAAAAAAAAAAAAAAAAAGGCCATGTCTTTTGGTAAAAATTGATTTGCATCACAATTTAGATCGCAGTAATCTCTTCCTCGCTGATGGCACACTTTGACTGGAGTAAGGAAATATGAATTCCAAAATCCATTTAAGAAGGAAGCTGAACACATTTTTTTTGCTATTTTCTACATGCTTACAAGTACATTAGACTTTTCCATCAAAATTTGGAAATAAAACAAACAAAAAACACTCACCTCATTTTCTCTCAGTACTCCCTACATTTCAACTTCCTTTTGTCTATTGTCTTCCTCTGTTAGATTGTAAATTTGTTGAGTACAAGAATAACATTTTGTATCATTTTTACTTGGATTCTGAATATTTAACATAGTAACTGAAGAAATCTTTGTTATTTTCTGACTCATCATACCACTACTTCTCCTGAGGTCAAATTAAGAAAAAATGTAAATAGAATATAAATGCATATGTATTATATGTCCTTGATTATTCCAAAATAATAAAATATCAAATAGCATGAATTTCTTCATATACATAGTAGAATAGAATAAAATGATCTCCCATAAAACTGAAAATCTCTATGAAAATCACATAAAGAGCTATGCATATTAATTTCTTACTAAATGGTTTATGTAGGTAGTGAGGTTATTTTTCCTCAAAAAACACATTAAATTCAACATAAAATATTCAAGCAAATTCCACAAGTCTTTATTTTTTTCTGTTTCATCTTAAGATCAATGATTATTAGCCCTAATTTTTTCTAATAAATTCTCTTCCTGATCCTTGTTGTAGTGTTTCTGTATATGTCTTATTTCCTATTCTTGTTCACTTATCTACTTTAATTCTGTTCCTTAATTTGCTTGCTATTATTTATCCTCTCCCCACCTGTAATGTTCTTTTGTCTAAATTGTAATCGTTCTCTGGGAGCAGATTTCTTGGGGAGCTTCTGGAGGCAGCCTTGGCTTTAAAGTTCAGTTTCAATAATCACCTCAAAATGCAGCCAGGAGTTCAAGTCCAGATCCTTTATTGTGTCCTTTAAAGCCCTGAATCTTTTTCTGGGCCCAGTTAGTTTTCTTAGAGGCCTATCTCTCTCTTTGGTTCCAAGAGCTCCCTCCGAATCTCTCCAGGCAGCTTCAGCCTCTCGTCCTCCCAATGTCTCCAGCCAGCACAATGGTGGAAGTTAGAATGAATCTTGTCTTCAAATCTCCTGAGAGTGGGCTTGTGGGTGGGATGTGAATCTCCCAGAAGTCAATCCTAGTTGTGAATCTCCTGGAAGTCCCCCGAAGTTCTCTGAAGTTCTCCAGAAGTTCTGAGAGCTTCTAGCTTATATGTCCCACACTGAGTATACACCAATCATTATATCAAACGAGGAAACCATTATTTGTTGTAGGATTAAATTAGATTTAACCATTGTCTCTTCAATTCCACTTAGTACCTTGTTTCAAATTCTGGCCCATAACATCTCCTTGTAGGGTCAGATCAATCATACTGAATTAGATAATTATTGTCTCTATTCATTCCAGTGACTTAGTACCTTATAAGAATCCTAACACCCACCCATGAATCCCTCACTTATCTTCTTCTCTCTACCCTTTTCTTCCCTCTTTATCCCCTTCCCTTAATCTATATATCTTATCCCACTCTGATTTACTCTTCTATATTCGATTCTCTTTCGCTTTCTTTATGGATTTTGGAGAATGCTATATATACCCTTTATGGTATATGTGTATGTGTGTGTGTGTATGTATACATATATGTGTGTGTATATATACATACACACACACATATATATATATGCACATACACACACACATATATATATATGTATATATATATATAGATAGATAGATAGATAGATAGATAAATATAGATATAGTTTACCCATTCTCCATATAAATAGGGTTCCAGAACTGCAAGCCTTCTTCCTCCCTACAAATGCCTCTATATCAGTTTATCTGCATCTCATTTGTATAACATTATTATTTTTACCTTTTCCTAGACAGTATTGCTTTCAAGAATCAGATCATACTCATGTCTCAATTTTTATCATGAGCTACCCAATTACTGATGACAGTCTTAAATGTATGTTATATATTTCCATGAACAACACATGTTGAGTTCCTTGAAATTAATCTTTGATATTGGCTCTTCTCTGTTAAATTTTCTATTAAGTTCAGGTTTAGTTGAGACAAAGTTTTGAAAATCTGCAAGTTTGTTGAATGTTCATTTTTTTCATTCAATGTTATGGATATTTTTGTTGGATATGATATTTTTGGCCATAAACCTAATCTTTGGATTGTTGTCATATATTATTCTGGGACCTTTCCAGGTCTTTTATTGTGGCTGATAATAAGTCCTATACAATTCTAATTGTAGCTCCAGCATATTTGAATTGTTTTTTTTTTCTTTCCTTTGCTTTGTTTCTTGCAAAATTTTCTCTTTGATTTGGGGTTTTCAAAATTTGGCAGTAATATTCCTATGTGTTTTCCATTCTATTTTCTCTTCCTGTTCTATCATTCCAGGGCAATATTTTGGGATTATTTCTTGCATTATTGTATCAAGGTTCTTTTTTCCTTTTTCATCACAGTTTTCAAGCAGTCCAATTATTCTTATATTTTCTCATCTTACTCCATTTTGCAGAAAAGATTTTTTGTTATGTTTCTATTTTTTATTGTTCTTTGTATTTTGTTTTATTATTTCTTGGTGTCTTATAGCTTCACTGGCTTCCCCTTGCTCAATTCTAATTTTTAAATAATTATTTTCTTCCTTAAGATTTTGTATCTCTTTTTCTAGTTGGTTAACTTTTTCATAATCTTTTTGTTTTACTTGAGTGGTTTAGATTTAATTTTACTTTTAGCTTTTGCTCAATTTCTCTCACTTGATTTTTTAATGTACAAAAACAATTTATTCAATCCTAAGTTAGTTTTCTGATTCAGAAGAAATAACCAGTTTCACTGGAGTCCCAGGAGAAATTCTATATCTTGGCATTGTAACCACTATGAATGAACAATAATTCTGGTGGTCTACCTTCTGCATCTTCAGGAAATTTCTCTTCTTCAGAGCAGACATTTAGCCTTAAGTCATTGCCAAGAGTTTCATTCTGGGAAGGCCCTTGAATCTGGAGTAATTCATTCTCATACGACTCAAAGGAATGTAAGTTAAGTTTGAGAATCCTAAGGTCCCAAAATGCAATTGTTTTATCAGCTGATCCTGTGGCAAGAATGAATTTACTATAACGACTGAAAGAGAAATGATTTATTTAGCAGTGCAGGCATCCACTGAGTGGCTTGGTTTAGAAGTATCATTTGATTGTGTGTCCCAGATCATAATCTTCTGATCATCAGCAACTGATCAAAAGAGATTCATGAAGGAGGTGAAAAGGAATATCTTCCACTACTACTGTGTGTCATGTGAATATGGTCTTTGCATCTGCTACTTTCCATTCCTTTGGAACTGCACTAATGTCTCATAAGCTCATCTGATGCACTAAACAAGTGTCCATTGAGACTTGAGTTCCATGCTTTTGATGTCCATGAAGATGCAAGCCTGGATTATACTCCTCAAAAGAGTCTGGTTTTGAAGGGTGCTTGATAGAGTCAAAAACAAGGACATAACTGGATGGAGTCTTTGTTGCAATGATGCAAGGATTCTGGGGCATATAATGAGCCCTGTTCACTTTACCTTCATGATTAATTTTTATTTAATTTTCAATGTTCCCACTAAATGAGCTAAAAGTTTTAAATTATCTTTTCTCACTGTCATGGTGAGAAGCATCAAATTGAGCATCATCACTGGGATGGTGCACACTGGCTATCCACAAGATCGTCCCATTCATATGATGTGTGTGTTCTGAGGACTAGTTGATGAATATTGAAATTTTTCCCTTCAGGTCTGGTTACATTTGGAAGCCACTGTGCAATTAGACTGGGCTCCTTTAGAGCATGGGTCACCACTAAGATGTAAGACATTTAGAGAAAAGGAGTATTTTTTCCTATATTTTATATTCTTTGTTGATCTCTCATTCTTCACAGCAACATCAAAGGCTGATTCAGGGCTCTTTTCCCAAGCATTCTAGGCCCAGCTTCATGCTTGCTGTGTGATCCCCTGACCATTCTCACTTGATCTTTAAAGTCTTTTCTGAGCTCTTCTATAAATTCTTTCTGAGCAGGTAGCCATTTAATGTCACTTTTTGGGATATGAGAGGCTTATTTTTTACTTCAGTGTCCTTCTCTGAAGATGAACCCTGACCTTCCCTATTCCAATAAGTTTCTATGGTTAGGTTTTCTTTACCTGTTCATCATCATAATTATTATTTAAAATAAGAATAATTAGTGTAAACATCTCTAGTTCCAGGATGGGAGGTAATAATGCCTCTAGCTTCACTTCTGCTTTCCACTCTGACCTGGAACCCAAAACCAAAAGCTCCCTTTTTCTGCAAGAGTCTGCAGCCAGCAGCATCTCTGATCACTGCTTCTATACTCACCTGGTTCATTTTTTTGCCTAGGGCTGTGTCTTAGTAGTACAAACTGCAGAGTTTTCCAGGACTCAGAATCTGATTTTCTATGCCATTTGAGAGGTAAAAGTTTCTGTGGTTCGGGCTGAGGCTCCAGTCAAATGCAGTTAGTCCCACAGATCCCCACTTGATGTTTCTATGGAGCTAGTCTGGAGATGTTTTCACTTCACACTGGCTAATCCCAATCCTGAGGTCTTTCTCCAGTCTCCTCAGGTTATTTCAGGGATGCTCCTTTTCTTCCCCAAGCCTTATTTGTTTTTTGCCAGTCTATATTTACTCTGAGGTGAAATTTTGTTCTATAGGGAAATCTGGAGAACTTGATATTTTCTGGTCTAATCTGTAATATTCCCAGAATTCTTTCCCATATCTACAATTCTTTCTGGTCCTCTTTTTGTTTTCTTTTATTATCTTTTTCCTTTTAAATACTTGAATGACCTATATTTCTATTCTTTATTTTTTACAGGAGATGGGATGGAGAAGAGGCTACAATATCCCCAGCTCTAATGATTCAACAGCACAGATTAACAATAAAAGGAAAATAAAAACTTTTCTAGAAAGATGTATTTTTCTGGAAAACAAATATAAAAATTGGCAATATGAACTGTTCTACTCCAGTTCATGCAACATTTCTGGGTATGGCCAAAATCACTTTTGTTATTTTGTGTTTTGCAACAATATACCATTACCCTCACTATAATTTATTTGGTCATTCTATAAATTATAGACACCCCCTGAGATTAGTAGAAGTATACATTTTACCTCTTTTGTGTCTCAGACAGCACTGATTGGACAGAAGCTATGCAATAAAATGTTGTTGACTGTTAAAATTTGCCACATAGGCAACAAAAAAGGAAAAAGATCAATTTAAGGGAAAGAGTTAGGAAGTTTTTGACTAGACCAGTCATCCCTTCCCTACTATACTATTGCAATCAATTTCTCATAAAAATTTTCTTAAATTCTTAATATGTCATAGTTTCTATAACATGAATACAAAAGTCAAACAATCTCTGAAGTTGAAGACTTTACATTCTACTTTTGTGGTACTGGGAGATAAATAAGAACAAGAGGACATATATTCAGAATTCAGCAAACTCATATCTGCCATAAATAGAAATGTTTCAAAAAGTGAATGCATGTGTTTTGCATCTCATGAAAAGAAGTGATAGACTATACTTACAAAATGAGTCACACATTTTCTGAAGTGGCAAATGAATAGATTTGATTTTCTGAACATACTTGTAATGGAGGGTTTTTATTTGTGGGATTAGGGAGAGATCTAAGGAGGGTGGATAATTGATGAAATAATTAAAAAATAACATCAATGAAAGATTTTTTAAACATACAAATTTAGGGGACACACATATAAAATAAATTTATCATGAATATTGAATTTAATATATTTTATAGTATACATAATCAAAATTCATATTTTCACATAAAATGTTTTTTCAATCTTTGTACATGAAAATATTCATCTTTTTTGAGTTGAAAAAATTAAAAAAAATTAAATTAAAGAAAAATTTTAATAAAAAAAAACAAATTATGACAGGTTTGAAAAAGGAAGGAAAAATATGGAAGAAGTTGAATTGTAATTGTAATCATTCTTTATGAAATGGGAGAATGAATTTTAAGAGAAAGATACAAAGAGACAGGATGCACTAAAAAAATAAAAGAAATGAGCTACTAGGAAAGGATGAAGAAGGAGAAAATAGAAGGAAGAGAAAATGAGAGAAGGATTAAAAGAAAAGGAAGAGTCTCAGAATGGGGCATATTTTGTCTAAGAAAGGAAAAAAATGAGAAGTTAGTTCTAGAATTTTCATAGAATCTTGGGGAACTGACAGGGATGAAGACAATGCTTAGGGATCTAGATAGAAACAAAATTAGAACTAAGCAGCATCAGAGGCTAAATTATGTGCATTATATTCGATGGATAAGATTCCACTGGATGATGAATATGACATGTGTGTATATATGTGTATGTGTCCACATACATATAGATACTCCAAAAAGTATCACACTTCAATAAGTAATTTGTCATATAACTTCATGATATGATCTGCCTTAACTTGATTCTTTTGTAAAGTTATATGGCGAGAAAAAAAAGGAAGAGGTAAACAGGATACTCTGCTGAAAGGAGATTTTAGGCTTACATAAACTGACTCAAAGTGAAATGAGCAGAATGAGGAGAATAGTTAGAGCAATTGTATGTGATGATCAACTATGAATGTCTTGGATGATACTCTGAGAAATACACTGATCCAAGATGATTCAGAAAGATGAACCTATGATGAAATATGGCATCCAACTCCAGAGAAAGAACTTATGGCATCTGAATATAGATCAAAACCTTTTTTTTCCTTTAAAACATGATTAATATGGAAATATGCTAAACACTGGTATACATATACATATATATATATATATATACATATACATATATATATATATATACTATATAAAATTACCTTCTCAATGAGGAGGGAATGGAGTGAAGGAGAATTCAAAAATTTTAAAAGGCAACTGTTACAATATTTTTATGTGTTTTTGCATGTAATTGGGAAAAATATTAAATTAAAAAAGGTGTAGCAGCAATTGAGGATAAGGAAATAAACAAATATAATTTTTTTTCTTTCAGTGCATGATTCATCAAGAGAAAGGCAATGAAGAAATGGGTAGGGTTAAGTTATATAAGATGATGATTTCCTTAAATATCAAAGTTGAAGAAAATCCCAGAGACTACATAATTCAATGTACTATCTTCCAGATGAAATAATTAAGACTTAGGAAAGGAAAATGGTATATCCTATATCATATAGTAATTTTGTGCTAGCACCAGAATTCAAAATGAATCATGATATCATGTTCAAGACTTATTCTCAAACATCATGCCATTTGACGTTGCAGATATTCTTATCATTGCCATCTGACAAATAGGTAAGAATAGCATCATCAGAAAGCAAATCTATATTACAATAGCAATAGAAAAGAATGTGTTCTTAATGAATATGAGGAAGAATTGTGGAACAATTTCTTTTAAATCTCATACATGTCACCAAAGAAATATCGAAAATTTGACCATTCCCAAAACACATTCCAGTAGCTTTGCAGAGGACTACCTGTACTAAAAATGAAGGGAAAGTAAAAGGAGGGAGTCAAAAGGACCTTAACTGATTCTAGTCACTTAACAAGGTATAAACACTTTACTTTCTTTCTTTTTTCTTCTTAAATCAAACATTCAGAAGTTAGGATGAACAGAACTTTATAAAGCTTGGAGTCAATCATATCTATTGCAGTGGATGAATTCAAATTGATTTTTATAAAAGGGAGATACTATGTCAGAATAAGGAAAGAAGAAATTCTGTGTAATCCAGATTTGAAATTTTGTAGCAATCATAATGGGAGGGGGAGAAGCAAAAGGAACTGCACTATAGCAAAGACAAAAAGTTATCAAGGAAAATCCTTGGCAGTTTTGGAATCATAATAAAAGGAATTATACACTGAGAAATCTACCCAGTGGATGGAACACTGGGCCTGGAGTCTAAATTTAAATCTAACCTCTGAAACTTATTAGCATTGTAACCCTGGCAAGGTACTTAATATGGTTTTCCCCTAAGTCTCCTCATCTGTACAATCAGCTTGAGAAGAAAATGAAAAATCACTCCAGTATCTTTGCAAAAAAACACAAACCCAAATTATAATGTTCTTTTCTCTAAAATGTAATGCAGGTTTCTTAGAGGGCTTCTGGAGGCAGCCTTAGTTTCAATGCAATCACCCCAAATGCATTCACTAGGAGTTAAAAAGTACAAATCCTTTATTTTCTCCTTCACAGTCTTGAATCTTTTCATGGGGCCCAGTTACTTTAGTAGAGGCCTATCTTTCTCCTTGGTTCTGAGAGCTCTCTCCAAATGTCTCCAGCCAAAGGTGGAAGTTGGAATGAATCTGACTCTGCCTCCGAGAGAGTGGGCTTGTGAATCTCCCAAAAGTCTATCCTAGTTGAGGCTCCCAGCTCTCTAAAGGTGTGAATGTGTGAACTAATTAATGTGTGAGCTCCTTTAAAGGTGTGAACTAAGTACATAAGCATTATTAGCACCTTGTTTCAAGTTCTGACCCATAACATAATGAAAATGACTCAGCAACAGCAATCATGAGAAAAGAATAAGTTTTTCCATAGTTTCCATTCTGAATGCTTATTTATAGGTATCATAAAATAATTTAATGATTTTAGTAAATCAAATTATGACTAAACCACAAAAAGGACAGAAGTAAAGTAGATTATATAGATACAACCCCCCCCCCCCCCCCCCACACACACTCAAGATTAGCAAGAAGAATTAAATTCTGCTCTGATGTTAGGGATTTCCCCTAACTAGGAGCTAAAAGAAATTGTAATTGAGCATAAAAATTTTTAGTTTTAAATAAACTTACTAACTTCTAATAGAAGAAAACTTCTGGACATCAGAAGACATTGCATTGACATCTAAATTTAAGATATGCAAATTATTAAAACAGAATGGTATAAATCTTTAAGACAAAATCATAAATGAAAAAGCAAACCACTAATTTACTGGAAAGGTAAAGGAAAGCACATAGTTAAATTCATTCACTCACCTCCTCACACTTATTTCCCTGGGTAGAAAAGATCTGGAAATAATCAAATTAAAAATATGTTTTATTATTATGTTCCCTTAAGTTTGAAAGTCTAATAAGGTTAATGAAGCACAGTCTAGAGACATCCACAATCAGCTTTGTTTAAAACTGCCTAGAAAATATTAATTCACCTTGACATGCTATTTATTTGTGATCAGAAAGCATTAGAATATTAAGTCCTTTTTCTTAAGCTAATCACTACTTAGAGAGTTTCCCAAGTGTGCAAATTCACTCATTGGGGCTGCACTCATAGGATTAAAAAGACAAATTATCTTTTATAAATAAACAAAAAAATTAGAAGGAATTCATAATGAATGCAGAAAGAAATAATGCTTTCTCCACAAGCATATCTGGAAGATTTAGTTCATCATATCATAGGATAAAACATTATTTAAAGATCTCTTAAGTGATCAACTGTTAGATAAATGAATGCCAATGAAGAAAACTAAAACTGGACTAGTAGTAGAGACTTGGTAGAAAGCGTAATTTGCCAATATAAACTAAACAATATCTGTAAAGATTGAAAACTGAATTGTTACTCTAATATCTCAAAGAAACATTATGGGAGGCTTAAAGGAGATGAGTTATGTATTTTGAATACCTTAATGTCTTATATAAAGGGAAGTTATACTATATATTATGTAATCATGAGTTATAGAGTCTTCTGATGATCTCATTTTCCAAGATCTCTAGTACATTCCTTTTAAGTTCAAGCAATGTTTATACAGAGATTCTAGATAGTATAGATAAATAAATATTTATCAATCAAGCTAAAGATCTATGGTGTGTGACTGGAAATATATTCAAAATACTTCAATTTACATTAGTAACAATTTCAAAAGTATAGACAATGACCAAAATAAGAAATAAAGCCTTGATTGTAGCAATTCATTTCTTTTTTGCAAAGGATCACAGTAAAATTTTAACAATTTACTCTAGGTAGGACTATGCATTGAGCATTTGATACATAAAATGTCATGATTCCAAGAAAGCTAGGAAAGCTGTAGATAAAGTTTAAAAAGACAGACTGTGTTTTTGGGGAACAGCATAGCTAAGCACAGAAAAATATTAGATTTTGAATTTTAAAAATGAAAATCTACTTTACCTTAAGAGAATATAAGCCCCAAGATCTTGAATGACTTCTCCACTGTGACAACTATACTAAGAGTAGGAACAAAGAAACTGAATATAGGCTCTCTGAAACCAAACAGATTAAGATTTGTCATCAGTGGAATAATGTATCTTTTGAACAGAAGTTAATAAAAACTCTTTCTGCTAAATAAAGTGTGAAGGAGTTTTGATCTTCATTGATTGAAAGAGCCCAAATAAAAGCTGAGTGATTTCTAACACTCTAAAAACCTTTAAAATGTAAAATTTGATTATCTAAATCTAATGAAAATATATGATTGCAAACTCAAGTTGGCAATAATTGGGAAATTTTTTAAAAATTACTTTTTGTTTTGGTGTCATTCCTTTAATAACTATTGGTCTATACCAAATAGGTCCCTGAGTTGAAAACATTTCCAACTGGTCACTCAATCAATTCTTCATTCTTTCTCTGAGTCTTCAATAAAAATTTATTAAGCTTTACTGTTACATAGTAAGCACAATATGAATGCAAATTGTTGTTTCTATGTGTTAGGCATTTTGCTAAGTACTATGGAAATAAATAAATTTTTTAAAAAAATTCTTGTCCTCAAAGAGAATTTATATTAATAAGTAAGAAAAACATGTACATAACTACTAGAAGATAAATAAAGAGGTGATGGAAGCAAAGTGAAAGAGGAAGACATTAGCAGCAACAGAATTTTAGAAGGGATTCCTTCAGAAGGCAGAATTTAAGCTGACTTGTTATAAGCCAGGGAAATGAACTTCCTGCCAAGATGACTTCCTAGATGCAGGTGGACTAGCCATTTGGAAAAATTAATATTGAAGGGCTTTCAGGCAGATAATGTAATGGAGCTAGTATGATACTATGGAAAAGGTACTGGCTTAGAAAAATAATGATGAAGTAATGAAAATGTGTTACTAGACCTATACCTTAACCAAAAGAGCTCATTGAGAGGAACAAGTGCTTCATCTACTACCAAATAGCTGGAAAGTAAGAGAGGATCTATTGAATGGGGATTGGCTAAAAATTATGGTATATGCATAATTAATGGAATGAAATTATACTTTAATAAAGAAAAATGATTTTATAGAAAGATAGTTATAATAAAGTGATGTGGACTGAAATGAGCAGAATGAGTAAAACCATTTATAATATCATCATACAAAAATAATTTTTAAAAAAGATTTAAGAACTCTAATACAAGCAATGATCACTGATGAATATAAAGGATCAATGTTGAAAGCAACAGAGGCGTAATCAATTAAATGTGCATAATAGGACATATATTTTTAGATAAGACTAATATGATTAATTCCTTTTTTTTCCTTGAATAAGGGCAGAGAGTAGAAGAATTTTAAAAAGGATCAAAATTTAAAATTAATAAAATTTAATTAAAAAATTAATGCCTTTGGAGTCAGACCACCATTTTTTAAATTCTTCTCTTTCTTCTAGACTGCTCATGTTTCCCTATGAAAAGGAATTCTTAGCAATCTCAGTTAACTAATACATAAAATGAAGAGTTTGAATGAGATGTGCTCCCTTAGAGATTTATGTTAGTGAAATGACTAATCTAAATTGTTTAAATACCCCAAAAAAAGAGTCTCACAAAAACACAGAAATGAGAATTATTATATAGCTATGAAAAACTCAAGAATTAGAAGAAATCTAAAAGGGCTTTCCAACAGAAAAAATAATTCCCATTATAATATGCAAGAAGTGCTCATTAAAATTTTACTTAAAGACCTCTTACTAAGGCATCAAAAAAGATACTTCTTCATGACAAGTTCCAACTCTTCTAATTCTGTCATCATGAGGCTAATTCAAGCCTTCATTTCTAACTCCATCAGCTTACTTTGCCCATTGAATGGCAGATAGTAAGGTAGTGTACCAAATTCCTCCAATATCTTCCTTTATAAGAATAAGAAATTGGACTTTTGAAGCTTTACTCATCTATCCCTCACTTGCTCTGCCTGGTTTTAAATACACAGAATAAGATATCTCTAGATCAAGGACCTCTTTTTTCCCCATCCACTTTCCTAACTCCTTTTGTAGATTAAATATCTTTCTTTTCATTAATTATATCCTTACTTCTAAGTACATTGTCTGAATGAAATAGGTATTTTATGATGTTTAATGCATTGAATTACACTTTAAACTCCCCTTCCATATTGAAATTTATCTTCAATTACCTGGGATTATGGCTTAAGAGTATTGACTGTCAGCCTTCCTATTGATTCAGTAGTTCAAAAGCTATATATCTCATATTTTGTGAAGATTGGTTTTAGCGGTAGAATAGTACATTGTTCCTTTTATTGTAATGGGCCAGAATTCTGGAGAAATATACTTGAGGCAAGGATTCTTACAACAAGTTGGAATTGATAAGACAATGGTTATCTAGTTTAGCATGGTGATTCTCTAGTTAAGTATGATTGATTTAATCTTACAACAAATAATGGTTCCCTAGTGATTGGCTTATACACAGTATGATAAATGGATTTAATTGTAATAGAGTATTTAAGAGGTCATTATCAGACCTAGAGGAAGACTCAAAGCATATCCAGAATAGTGGATAGTAGAAAATATAATTGTGAGATATTTCATTTTTTTCCAGACAGATGGCTGTTTCCCTTTTTTGGAAGTAAAATTCTAAAGGTTGCCTCTGAAATGTTTTAAACATAACCATCTGAGTAATAATAAGATTTTGAAAATTTACATTGACTGCTGAGTAATAGTTTATATCTATATATCTCATTTCAATCACCTACTTAAATGTACAGCAACATAAATCTGTTCAAAGAGCTATAACAATAGAGTTTGATTCCTATGACTTTGAAATCCATTGATCCATGTCCTTGAATGAACTGCACATCAGACCTTTACAACTCAATTAATTCATTTTACAGCTTTCATAATGTATATGATTTCCAAAGGTATTGCATTGTCTATTATTGGGGTCAGGATATGATAAATGACATGGCTTTTTAGTTCAAAAAGTTCAAGGAAATATCCAACATACTATGTTTTGAAAATAATTTTATTCTAAAGCTTTTCAAAGGGTTCCACATACTATCATTTTAAGATTTAGTTCTAAAATGGCCTCAGACATTTATTAGCAGTATGACTGGGATAGGTTAATTAAAATAATATCTGTCTAATTTCCCACAACATTAAAAAGCAGATAATAGTTAACACCTATCCCACAGGGATAATATGAGGGGGGGAAATCAGATTTTTGTAAAATTCTTTGAAGATATTAGACATTTGGCCAAACCATTCATCTTCCCTTGATTTTATCTGATTTTCCTCATTCTGATTATTTCTTCCATTTCTCTCCCCTCTCCTCCTCTCCCTTCTTCTCCTCCCCCTGCCCTCCTTTCCCTCCCTTTCCTCCTCTTCCTCCTCCTCCTTCTCTTCCTCCTCTTCCTCCTCTTTCTTCTTCTTCCCCCCCTCTCCCTCTCTCTCTCTCTCTCTCTCTCTCTCTCTCTCTCTCTCTCTCTCTCTCTCTCTTTGCCTCCCTCCCCCTCTGTCTATCTCTCTTTCTCCCCCTCTCCTCCTTTTTCCTTCCTGTCTCTATATTTCCCTCCCTTCCTCCCTCCTCCTCCTCTCTCTTTTTCTCTCTTTTACTCTCTTATTTTTTTACAACATTAAAATCTTTGAAAACAAGTATGCTTTAATAATTTTCATTTTAATCAGAGAAGTGATAATAGTATCTGACATTCATTAGAAACAATAAAAATTTGTCAAAAATTGTTTTATTTTCAATTTTTTTTATCTTTTCAGCTGTATCGGTTAATAAAAAGGGATATGTTCTCTTTTTAAAATCTGTTTTTAATTAATAAATTAGCATAGTACAATAAAGAGATAATGGCACAGGAAACTATAAATTGATTATGTACAACTTGCTATTCATATTAAATATATAATAAATTAATCCTCTAATTCCCTCCATTCCCCCTGCTCTGAGGATTAAGAAAATTGGGGGAAAATTTTTATAAAGAGTTTCTTGGATAAAGATTTCATATCTCAAATATATAGAGAAATTTGACAAATTTATAGGAATGTGAGTCATTCCCAATTAAAGCATGGCCAAAGAATATAAACAGGTGTTTTTTTTAGTGAAGAAATCAAAACAATTTATAGTCATATGAAAAATGCTCTAAATCATTATTGATTAGAAAAAAATGAAAACAACCTTGCAAAGGCAGGAAAGTGCAACTGATGAAAAGTATAACAAAACATTGAAATTATTGAAAAAATGCTAGATGTAATGTAATTATATATTATTTAGGGAATGACTAAAATTTATAGCATATAAAGTTATTAAAATATTATCATATCAGGAGTCAGAGTCAAGATGGCAAAGTAAAAGCAGGAACTTGCCTAACCTTTCCTCCACACTTTTTCAAATTACTTTAAATACTGTCTCTAAATAAATTTTAGAGCATCAGAACACCCCAAAAGATGGAGTAGAACATTTTCCAGCCCAAGGCAACTTAGAAGATCAGCAGAAAAGATTTGTGACAGCAGAAGATAGTGCAGAATGCAGTCCCAGTGCAGGACATGCAGTGCAGCCCCGGTCGGTACCCAGCCTCAGCCCAAGCCCAGTTCGACTCCTGAATCAGTGGCAATACTGATGGCTTCCAAACCTCTGAGCCCAGAGACACCAAAGAAGACATGGAAGGTCAGCAGAAAACATTTGTAGAACCAGAATGGGAGCCCAGTGCACAATCCCAGTACAGACCTGGCCCAGCTTCAGCTCTGGCTGGACCCCAGCATCAGCAAGGCATGATCAGCAGCAGTAATGGAGGCTTCTGGACCTCTCAGCTCCAGGACTCTAGGGAAGACTCCAAAGGTCAGTAAGGAGGCCCATGACAACGAGGAGGGAGTCTGTTGTGCAGTTTCAGTGTAGCCTTGGTCAGCAGAGCCTAAGCCCAGGCTAGCACAGCTCCAATGGGGCAGAGACACACTTAATAGCACCAGGGCAGAAAAGAGTGCTTGTGGTCAGATTCTTAGGGGGATTTCTGAAAACAGCTGCATAAAACCCCTGAAATTTGGGACAGTGTATCTTCAACTGTAGAAACAGAGCCCTACTTTAACAAAGAGTTTAAAGCAGACTAATATAGGCTAGGAAAATGAACAGAAAACAAGAAAAAAAAGTTTCTGACCACTGAAAGTTATTATGGTGACAAAGAAGACTAAAACACACACTCCGAAGATGATAACAAAGTTAAAATTCCTACATGCAAAGCCTCCAAGAAAAAATAAGAGAAATAGAGGACCAATTAGGGAAAGAACTGAGAGAAGTGCAAAAGGAAATACTAAAAGATAATGAGAAGAATGCCTTAAAAAATCAAAATTGACTAATTAACCAAAATGGTACAAAAAGCTCCCTGAGGAAAATAATTCCTTGAAAAATAGAATGGAAGAAATGGAAACTAATGACTTATGAGAAATCAAGTTATAAGCAAAACAAAAAAAAAAAATGGAAAAAGTGGAAAAAAGTGAAATATATTGTTGGAAAAACAACTGACCTGGAAAATAGATTCAGGAGAGATGATTTAAAAATTATTGGTCTACCTGAAAGTTATCATCAAAAAAGAGCCTGGATATCATCTTTCAAGAAATTATCAAGGAAACCTGTCCTGATATTCTAAAATCAGAGGGTAAAATAGAAATTGAAAGAATTCACAAATCACTTCCTGAAAGAGAGCCCAAAATGAAAACTGCCTGGAATATTAGAGCAAAATTCTGGAATTCCAAGTGAAGGAAAAAATATTGCAACCATTCAGAAATAAATAATTCAAGTACAGTGGAGTCACAGTCAGGATAACACAAGATTTAGCAGCTTCTGCATTAAAGAATTTGAGGGCTTAGAATATGATATTCTGAACAATGGAGAAAGAATTGCAACCAAGAATCACCTACTCAGCAAACTGCACATAATCATTCAGAGGAAAAGGGCATTGGTGTGAGTTGAATATGAAGGGATAATATCTTTTTTTTTTTAAATGATGAAATTAAAAGGTGAGAGGAATGTATAGGGATAAAGAGGAAAGGAGAAATGGAATGGTGCAAATTATCTGCCATAAAAAAGAGGCAAGAAAAAATTTTTTATTGTAAAAGGGAAGAGGGGAAGGAGAGGGTTAGTGAACTATATTCTCATCAGAATTGGCTCAATTAGAAAAAAAAACATGCAATAGAGATATAGAAATCTATTTTACCCTGCAGGAAAACAGAAGGAGAATGGGACATGGAAAGGGGGGGAGTATGTTAAAAAAGAGGGGATATTGGGGGAGAGAGTGGTCAATATCAAAACGCTTTTGAGGAGGAACAGGATGAAGGGAGAGAGAAAATAAATGATAGGAGATAAAATTAGCAGTAATAATTATAAAAAAATTCAAACCAAGTTTCTGTGATTGAATATTATTGTTCTCTGGGAAAGGATGAGCAGAATGTTCTCAGGAAAAAAAAACCCTGGAAAGTCCTCCATGAATGAAGTGAAATATGCTATATACAAAGTAATAGCAATGTTCCAAGAAGACCAGTTATAATCAACTTTGTTACTCTCAATAATACAATCATCCACAACTACTCTAAAGGACTTATGATGAAAAGTCCTTTGCATACCCAGAGAAGAAAGTGATTGTGTCTGAATACAGATCGAAGCATCCTCTCTCTCTCTCTCTCTCTCTCTCTCTCTCTCTCTCTCTCTCTCTCTCTCTCTCTCTTAATTTTTCTTTTTTTATAATTTATTTTATTATAGCTTTTTATTTACAAAACATATGCATGGGTTTCAACATTGACCTTTGCAAAATCTTCTGTCTCAAATTTTCCCCTCCTTCCCCTCACTTTCTCCCCTAGATGGCAGGTAGTACAATACATGTTAAATATGTTAAATATATATGTTAAATCCAATATACATATACATATTTGTACAGTTATCTTGTTGCACAAGAAAAATCAGATCTAGAAAGAAAACTGAAAAGGAAAACAAAAATGCTAGCAAACAATAACAATAAAAGTGAAAATGCTATGTTGTGGTCCACACTCAGTTCCCACTGTCCTCTTTCTGGGTGTAGATGCTTCTCTACATCACTGAGCAAGTGGAACTGGTTGAATCATTTCATTATTGAAAAGTGCTAGGTCCATCAGAATTGATCCTCATATAGTGTTATTGTTGAAGTGTATAATGATCTCCTGGTTCTGCTCATTTCATTTAGCGTCAGTTCATGTAAGTATCTCCAGGCCTTTCTGGAATCATACTGCTGGTCATTTCTTACAGAACAATAATATTCTATAACATTCATATATCACAATTTTTTTCAGCCATTCTCCAATTGATGGGCAATTGATGAGTTGTTTTCTTTTTCCACTTTATCAACTCTTTCTTTTAATGAGTTATATGCCTTTTTCATATCGTCTTGCAGAGTTTTCCTTTCCTTACACCATTTTTTTTACACCATTTTTCTTCTAGCACTATTTTAAGATCCTTTTTAGTTTCTTCTAGGAGAGCCCTGTGTGGTGGGGACCAGATCATATCCCCCTTTGGGGCTTCATCTGGAGACAATTTGCTTTTAGTTTCCCCATGGTTTGAAATCTGTTCTCTTTCACTATAGAAGCTGTCTATAATTAGCATTCACTTTGCCTTTTTACTCATTAAAAAAAAATTGGGATCTGCTTTTAGGGCAAGGAGGTTCCAAACTTCCTCTACTGACCCAGAAATGACAGCGGTTGTGCTGGGGTCAGCTGCTGCCCTGGGGTCAGACTATGCTAGGATCATACTAAGTCACTACCAGTATAGGGTGGGCATGGCTAGGTCCTATGAGACTGTGGCTCTTTGGGATACACTCTTTACCCTCTGTGTTTGTGTTGGATGTTTTACAAATTCTCTGCTTATCAACCAGGGCAAAGTAGCCAACAGTGAGGTAGAGTCCTCCCCATAGCTTCTTTGCCCCACAGAGACTACACTCTGCCACCAGTCTGCTCAGCATGTGCTGACCTCTGTGTTTAAGCCTAGCCAACTCTAGAGCCTGACCAAAACAAACCTTTTCTGGCGATCTTTGAAATTATTTTCTGCAGGCAATTTACTTCAATCCCAATATTCGT
Organism: Sminthopsis crassicaudata; assembly: GCF_048593235.1. Classification (NCBI taxonomy): domain Eukaryota; kingdom Metazoa; phylum Chordata; class Mammalia; order Dasyuromorphia; family Dasyuridae; genus Sminthopsis; species Sminthopsis crassicaudata. The sequence continues at coordinate 361,547,703 of NC_133618.1, read as the reverse complement.
GAATTCTGTAAGTCTAGCACTATTTCAGAGGCTGAATTTCTAATTTAGTTTGAGGGTAGTAGAAGAGCTCAGAAAGAAGCATGTGTCCTCTCTGCCATCTTGGCTCTGCCCCCCTTGAAATTCTTGACCTTTTGTTCTTCCAGATGAATTTTGTTACTTTTTCTATGTCAGTAAAATGTTTTTTGGGAGTTTGATTGGTATAGCACTAAATAAACAGATTAGTTTAGATAGTATTGTCATCTTTATTATATTTGCTTGACTTATCAAACAGCACTTGATATTTTTGCAATTGTTTAGGATTTATGTGGGTTTATTTTGTATCTTGCAATTTTGCTAAAGTTGTGGATTATTTCTAATAGCTTTTTAGTTAATTCTCTGAGGCATACCATCATATCATCTGCAAAGAGTGATAATTTGGTTTGCTCATGACCTACTCTAATTCCTTTAATCTCTTTTTCTTCTCTTATTATCAAAATTTTATCAAAAAATAAAATATTGAATAGGAATGGTGATAGTGGGCAACCTTGTTTCATTTTATTTATGATTTTGCCTCAATATTCATTAGGGACATTGGTGTATAAATTTCTTTCTCTGTTTTCATCCTACCTGGTTTAGGTATCTATACCATGTCTATGTCATAAAAGGAATTTGGAAGGAATCCTTCATTCCTTATTTTTTCAAATAGTTTATGTACTATTGGAGTTAATTGTTCTTTAAATATTTGGTAGAATTCACATGTAAATCCATCTGGTCCTGGGGATTTTTCTTATGGATTTGATTAATAGCTTGTTCTATTTTTTTTTTTTCTGAAATGGGACTATTTAAGCAATTTACTTCCTCCTCTGTTAATCTAGGAAGCCTATATTTTTGTTGCTTTCCTCCACTTCACTTAGCTTATCAAATTTATTGGCATAAATTTGGGCAAAGTAATACCTAATTATTGCTCTAATTTCCTCTTCATTGGTAGAAAGTTCTCCCTTTTCATTTTTAAGACTAACAGTTTGATTTTTCTCTTTCCTTTTTCTAATCAAATTAACTAAAGGTTTATCTATTTTTTGGTGTTTTCATAAAATCAACTCAGTTTTATTTATTAATTCAATATTTTTTTTACTTTCAGTTTCATTAATCTTTCTTTTTATTTTTAGAATTTCAAGTTTGGTATTTGATTGGGGGTTTTAAATTTGTTCTTTATCTAGCTTTTTTATTTGTAAGTCCAATTTATTGATTTTCTCTAGTTTATTCAAGTAAGCATCTAGAGATATAAAATTTCTCCTTATTACCGCTTTGGCTGCATCCTACAAATTTTGGTATGTTGTCTCATTATTCTCATTCTGTTGCATTAAATGATTGATTGTGTCTATGACTTGCTGTTTCACCCAATCATTCTTTAGGATGAGATTATTTAGTTTCCAATTTCTTTTTGTTCTATTTTCCCCTGGCTTTTTATAGAATATAATTTTTATTGCATCATGATCTGAAAACAATGCATTTACTATTTCTGCCTTTCTGCATTTGATTTAGACATCTTTAAGTCCTAATATATGGTCAATTTTTTATAAGTTCCATGACCTTCTGAGAAGAAAGTATACTCCTTTATGTCTCCATTCAATTTTCTCCAAAGATCTATCATACCTAACTTTTCAAGTATTCTATTTACCTCTTTAACTTCTTTCTTATTCATTTTGTGGTTTGATTTTTCTAGTTCTGAGAAAACGAGGTTGAGATCTCCCCTATTATAGTTTTGCTGTCTCTTTCTTCTTGCAGCTCTTTTAACTTGGCCTTTAGGAATTTCCATGCTATAGTACTTGGTGCATATATAATTAGTATTAATATTGCTTCAGTATCTATAGGTACCCTTTAGCAAGATATAGTTTCCTTCTTTATCTTTTTTAATTAGATCAATTTTTGCTTTTGCTTGATCTGAGATCAGGATGGCTACCCCTGTTTTTTTTTTTTTTTTAACTTCACTTGAACCATAATACAGTCCTCTCCAGCCTTTTACCTTAATTCTATATGTATCACTCTGATTTAAATGCATTTTTTGTAAGCAAGAGATTGTAGGATTCTGGCTTTTAATTCAGTCTGTTCTCTGCTTCCACTTTATAGGAGAATTCACTCTATTCACATTTATGGTTAAAACAACTAATTCTGTATTTCCTGCCATCTTCTTATCCCCTGACTATACTTTTCTCTTTCTTTTTCCCCTTTCCCTCCTCCCTATCATTTAACTCATGAGCACCACTTGCCTCAAGCAGCCTTCTCCTTTTAGCGTCCCTCTCCCTTTCTTATACCTTTCCCCTTTCTGTTTTCCCTTCTATGTAGCCTGCCCCTTACCTTTTTGCTCTTGCCTCTCCCTCTTTTCAATAAGATGAGAGAGGTTTCTCTGTAAACCAAATACGTCTAATATTTTCTCTTTGAGGCAAATGTGATGAGAATAAGATTCACAAAAAGTTCATCCTCTCCCTTCTTCCCCTCAAATAGGTTTCCATTGCCTCTTCCTGAGATGTAATTTCCCTCTTTTTACCTCCACTTTTCCCTTTTTGTGGGACTCTTGTGCTTCGATGTTCACTATTTTTTAAATTTTTTTGTTTGTGTTGGATGTTTTATAACTTCTCTGCTGATCTACTGGCATGCAACCAGAGAAGAGAAGTCAAAACTTCCATAGAATCCTCCCTCTATGTTCTCCAATTGAGGAGTCTGCACCATTCTATGCAGACTGTACCCTGCCCCGGGTATGCACAGTGTGGACTGGCTTCACTTGGACTGTTTGCACCTGGCCACCTCCCTCCATGCCTGACCAAAACAGAACTTTTCTGGTGATCTTCGAAATCATCTTCTGCTGGTAATTTGTTGTACTCCCAATATTCATGGATTCTGCCTGTCTGGAAATTCAGAGGCTGCATTTGGTAATTAATGATGGTTGTGGAAGATGATCAGAAAGAAGCATGGGTCCTCTCCACCATCTTGGCTCTGCCCCTAACTTAATTTTTCTTGAGGGTTTCTATTTTCATCAGGGTTGGAGATCTATGTTTTCTTTCGCAACTTGACTTTTATGTAAATGTTTTGCACAATTTGACATGTAGTTTCTTAATTTTGTGTGGGAGTAAGAGAGATAATATAGAACTTAAAAATCTTAAAAACAAATGTAAAAATTATTCTGAATATAACTGAATATAAATATTAAATAAATAAAAAAGATATTATCATGACATAAAAGTTGATGACTAAAGAACTGAGCAATTCCTATGAATTCCAAATAACATCTATATACAAGCTGATGAAGAGTGAACTAAGTAAACCCAGAAGAATAATGTGCAATAAATCTATAAATGGGAGTGACAACAATAAATGATAGGTCAAATATGATTTCTTATAATAGTCAATATCAGTCTGGGATAATGGATAATGAAATACATCTCCTTGGTATTCTTAATGAAAGCTCTTTGAAGCAGAGTTATAGAATTCAATATTTATATTCTTTTTTGAAACTTCCTTTTCAGATCCAAATTTTCTCACTGCCTTGTAACCATGTTCTACTCAGCAAATACTAAAGCTATTATACATATGAAGCCATACAAAACATAATGCTTTATTAGACTTGTAAAGATTAAAACGATAGTACCAACAACAGCAATAAAAAATTAAGAAGGAAAAAAAGATCCTTCATCATGTACTCTGAGTCCATCAGTATGGATATCAATTTTCATCATGAATCCTTTGGTGTTGCTATGGATTACATTTTTAAAAAAATGTATAAATTTTATGTAAAATTTGTATAAATTTCTCTAAATTCTTGGCACTTTGCTTTGTATCACTTAATGTGTCTTCCCAAGTTTTTCAAAGTGCCATTGTGCTGTCAAACATCATAATCAGTTATTTCAGTTGCACCTGACTTTATTTATCCTCTTCTTGACAAAAATACTGAAATGGTTTACTATTTCTTTCTCCAGATTATTTTACAAATAGAGAAAGTGAGTCACACAGGATGTACTGATTCATCCAGGTTACACAGCTAGTCTCAGGTGATATCTGAGCTGAGAGAGTTGACTTTACCTAACTCCAGACCTGGTGCTCTCTGCACTGAGCAATCTACCTGCCACCTACTATCGAAATAGTATTCTATCACAATTATATACTGTTAGGATTCTTACAAGGTACTTATGCACTTAGTTCACACCTTTAAAGGAATTCAAACTTTTAAAGGAGTTTACGGTTTACACCTTTAAAGGAGTTAGCTCATTGGTCCACACATGAGATTCACACCTTTAAGAGAGCATACTTTTAAGGTGCTTCCTCAAGCCCAGGGAGTACCCACAAACCCATTCTCTGAGAGGATATAAGGAGTCAGGATTGAGGCAAGGAGAGGAGTTCCTGGGAAAACTTCAGGGAAGCTCGAAGAGATTCAGAGAGCCAGGATTTCAATGAATAGATTCGAAAGTCCAGGAGATTCACAAGTCTAAAGGAAAAGCCTGCTCATGGACTTCTGGGAGATTCACAACTAGTATTGACTTCTGGGAAACCCACAATCCCACACTTTTGGAGGCAGAGTCTGATTCTTTCCCACATCTACCTTCGTCTGACTGGAGACACTTGGACAAGAGCTCTTGGGGAACCAAAGAGAGAGAGAGGCCTCTAAGAAAGCTGGCCGTGCCCCAGGGATAAGATTTGGAAAGAGACAGTAAAGGACTTTAACTCCTGGCTGCATTTTGGGATTATTGAACTGAACTGAAAGGAAGGCTGCCTCCCGAAGCTCCCCAAGAGACCTGCCCCAAGAGAACGATTATAATTTAGAGAAACAGAACATCACAATATACCATAAATCATTTAGTCATTCTCCAACTGACTGGCAACTCCTCAGTTTTCCATTCTTTGACACCACAAAAGGAGATGCTTTAAATATATTAGTACATATAAATTCTGTTTTCTTCTTTAATCTCCTTACAATATAGGTATAGTAATAGTAACATTGTGTAAAAGTATTTGTATTGTTTTATAGTTTGACCCTAGTTCCAAATTGTTCTTCAGAATGGTTAGACTAGTTTGCAGTTCTATCAACAGTGAATAGATAAACTGAATTTCACAGTCATTCAACCTTTTATCATTTGCTTTTTCTGTCATCTTAGCCAATTTGATATGAAGTAGTACCAGAAACATGTTTGCATTTACCTTTCTCTATTTACATAATATAGAACATATTTTTATATGATGAGTGACAGCTTGGACTTCCTCCTCTGCAAACTGCTAGTTCCTATTCCTTCACCAAATGTCAGTTGAGAAATATCTCAAATATTATTTTTTAAGTCACTGTGTAGATAGATCAGCTTTATCACATATTTCTTCTTAGTTAAGGGAATGTTTTCCAGTTCCAATTGTCCAGCAATGAAGAATCTACACCCAGAGAGAGGGCTATGGGAACTGAGTGTGGACCACAATATAGCATTTTCACTCTTTCTATTATTGTTTGCTTGCATTTTTGTTTTCCTCCTCAGGGTTTTTTTTTTCTTTCTAGATCCAATTTTTCTTGTGCAGCAAAATAACTTTATAAATATGCATACATATATTGGATCTAACATATAATTTAACATATTTAACATGTATTGGACTATCTGCCATCTAGGGAAGGGGGTGAGGGGGCAGGAGGGGAAAATTTGGAGCAGAAGGTTTTTCAAAGGTCAATGTTGAAAAAAGTACCCATGCATATATTTTGTAAATAAAAAGATACAATAATAATAAAAAATAAAAAAGAATGGTTTCATTAGGTAAAGGAATATTCAGATGCAAAAGTGGTTATAAAGTTAAAAGGCATAATAAAAACTTTTTTTTAAAATAAAGAGTCTCTCCAATTATATTCACCTCCTTGCATAAATATCATTTCTATTTAGAACAGTGCTGCTCCATCTTCATCTCGATCTCCATATCTCCTCATAGAGACAGAGTTAATGGAAGAAAGGTATGATTTCTCACTCCTGGTGATAGCAAAAGGTTTGAAATAGCAAACTATGGTCAAATATTAGTAATCACTAGAGAATATGAGGGTGTGATTACATGGTTAAGAGAATGTCAAATAGTACAGGACTGTATATGGAAATCTATTAAAATTACTTGAAGATATAGCAAATAAATATCTTATTTATAAATATTATAAATAAATATATAGAAAAATAAAGTCATGAATAAACATATATGTATATTTATACATAGACATGTACACATACACCTAGGTGGCATGTTGGATAGAGTACTGGACCTAAAGTCAGGAAGACTAATTTTCTTGAGCTCAAATATGTCCTCGGACTAGCTGTGTGACTCTGGGCAAGTCATTGAATCCTGTTTGCCTTAGTTCCCTCATCCATACAATGACTTGGAAAAAGTAATGGCAAACAACATACCTTTAATAACCCCCCAAAAAGGTCACAAATAATTGGCCATAACTGAAATGACTGAATAATAACTACCTACTTACCTACCTATCCACCTATCCATCTATCTGACCCACACAGAAACACATACACACATACACATATATATAAACCTATAAAGGATAGCCTGCAAAAGATAAATTTATTAATAAATGGTCAAACCAGGAGCAGAAAGATACAATATAATGTAAATATCTGAAATCAAAGAATGAATAAAAAGCTTATAATTATGTTATACACTCAAAAATATTATTTATAGATTTCAAACATATACAAAACTGAGAGTTTGGGAATTTTATCCACTAGTGCGGATCAGAAATTCGCTTGTAATTTATAAATAATAGTCTAGGAGAGCAAGAGGTTAAAGGAATTTGAATATGATCACATAGTCACTACAAGTCAGAGTGACAATTTAAATGCAAATATTCTTTAATCCATCATGTCTGGATCTTTATTAACTATACCAAGTTCTCTCTCAAGCATTCATAAAATTCCTATATTCTCACTAATAAAACAAGACCACAAACTTATTTCTGTCTCACAAGAAGAATGATATTGGTTTCAGTTTTGCTTATTTTGGGTAATTACAATTTTTATTTTCTGCTGTAGTTTATTGTTAGTATTTCATTCTTCTTGAATCCTTACCATTCACATTATGAATGAATGGAATAATAATGATTCAGAAAGAAATCAATATTTTTCTACAAGTGAAAGTTTCAATTTGTCAGGGTGGGAGTGTTTAGGGCTCCAGGAGGAAGTAAGTAGTAGGGAAAGCTGAGAAAGGAAAGGGGTGACACTAAATATCTTTCTCATTTCCAGTATATCAAAAACTGCCTGGTATTTTACATTCAGACCCATATTAACTGGTGCTTGTGTATATAATAGGAATCATTCTGACAATTTATATTTTGACTTTTTGTGCTAGACTTCAGCACAACAGTAAATTCCTCAGGATTTTAACACATAGAAAAATCTTTAAATTCAAAACAGACTTACTCATCTTGCTCAGGAGTCTCCACTTAGGCTTAGAACACATTCAAATACCTTTTCATGGCTCATTTTAGAAAGCTAAATAGAAATAATGCTCTACCTACTGTGTTACATCACCAATATTTCCCACACATAGATGATTATATTTCAGTATATCAAAAGAGACAGTGAAAACTTTCTGGGATGTCATAGTAAAGTCTACAAAGCATAATAGCTAAAGCCATTCTATACCAAAGCACTAAAAAAATCACAAGTAAGAATTTCTTGTTCAGCAACAGATAAAGTTACAACTTAGAGCAGGCTATACTTCTGTAATATAGAGATATTTCTTGAAGATTTTTCAATGTGAAAAGTCAATTATGAATACTAATAAAAAGAATAATCACTGGATCAAAAAGAAATATATTAAGTACTACTTATTACGCTTGGGAAAAATGTTAGTGTTATAATGAAAGAGTGATGATGATTCACTATTCACTTTGATAATCCCCCATTTGATAATGACTCACGGAAGGTGGTATAGAACTCCTGCAAACTGAGGGAACCATCATTGTTGTAGTCATCAAATCGGAGTAAGTCTTCTAGGGAACAACCGAGAAAGTCATTTTCCAGCGTCCCCTCCTTTGTAAGCTATTGAAAACAGAAGACAAAGGTAAATAGATTTGGAGCATATTGCAGAGAGAAAAGGGGCATCTTGGAAAAGATAAAAAAATAAAGAAGGGGATTGAATACCAAACAAGGAGGAGCAAAATTGCACACATAAAGGGACTACCTACAAAATGGCAAACATCTCAAAGAACTCTTCCTCATATGCCTTCTTTCAAAGATCTCTGTGTTGGGCCCTGATAGAGGATTATAATATTAGTATGTTAGTCTGCTTAGGGTCAAGTTACACAGGAAAGAAAATTTTCAAAGATAGGGATTTATCCAAAGCTAGACATTTTGTTAGTGGAAGTGTATAGATTAAACACTGATCTTTCAAATGCCAAGGACAGGTCTTTTCCCCCTACCACATCTAAGAAATAGAATTGTATACACAAAAAGTGAATTGCAAATCTTCCTCTATTTAAAGAACACTTAGAGCAGATATTATAACCTCATACATTAGAAACAGGATGAAGAGCATCTTGGTATGAACTTTGTCAGCTCTTGTCCTCCAAATGTCAAACATTCTTAGGGTACCATGTATATGTCTTACCCATGCTGCTGTCACTGAAGAATATTCATTTTCTATCATCACAGTAATTCTATTTGTTGTTTACCATAATTCCACATCTACACTATCACATTGTGAATTATGGCCATCCCAGTTTTAATCATATCACCCAAGCAGAATTTATTTCTTTATAATAGTTTTCTCTAAGTGAGTAAAACTAATAGCTTATCCAATTTTGTACTTTCTTCACACAAGCATAGCAAAATACAAATCTGAAACACAGATGGATAGGAAGACAGTGGGGACTTAATAAATGTTTACTGAAAGAATAACCTATAAGATTAACAAGAATTCTTGTCAGGACTAGCTTGCTTTAATCCTTGGTCCTTTAACATTTTAAAATTCATCATGATCTTACTGTACATATTATAATCATTTTCCTGGGGGAAAATGTGACTGGAAATTTAATTTGTATGCCCATTGAAGAGGACAAAAGATAAAGAAGAGTTCTTGTTTCATGCCAAGGAGGTGATGAACTTAAAATGAAGAAGGAAATGTACATTTGTAGACACGGCTAATGTGGGAATATTATTTGATTGAATATGCATATTTCATGAGGATTTTCATTTTCTTTATTTTTATTCAATTATTCATAAGGAGGATAAAGAAAAGTGGGAAAGAGAAAATAGTTAGTTCTTAATGGAAAAATAATTTTAAAAAATACTGAATACCAGAGGGATAGAAGTAGAATGGGGATTTTGCTACTGTAAAAGGGAAATTTGCACACCAGCTTTTCTGGTAGATGAGATTTCAGATTCTGGCTCTGACATATCTTTGGCCTTTCTCAAAACTCATCTTTTAGCTTTTGTTTTAGAAACAAAAATGTTCTATTACAAGTTTTTTTGTTTCAATTTTTGTTGTAAATTCTGAGACACAAAGACTTATGGTCCAAAGTTCAAAGAGCTAAAGGCCTTAAAGCTATCCCTTCCCAAAATATATATTACTTTCACTGCAAATATATAATTATATATATAGTTATATAATAATTAGAAACTGGAGGATGTAAGACTGACCAAAAAGAAAATTATACTTTGAGGAAAAGTTAAAGCTCAAAGTTACAAGGAATAGTAAAAGATAAGAGATAGAAATGAGCAGGCTTGGCATAAGAATTTAGGAAGATAATAAAATTTATTTCTTACATATTGAGTTTAGGTAAAAACTAGTATATTTTCAATCAATCAAGAATTCATAATTAATTAGGAAGATACATTCTCTTTTATATGATATTCTTGACAATAACATGATTATAAATGTTTTACAAGTTTTCCAGGTTAATATAAATATGTTCAACACATTTTAAAGCATAATATACCTAATGAAAAATTTTATCAAGATTTTCTTAGGACTAGATATCACAAAAACAATCAAACACTGACTAAAACAATTTATTTATTTCATAGTGATAAGTGTTTACACATCAGACAACTGGTTTAATCTGATTCCAATATGCAATTGAATTTTTTGTCTATGATTTTCCTTTAAAAATGGATACAGTGTACAGGAAAAAGATAGATTTTCCATTGAACAAACGACTAATAGACAGAAGGTGGAGCTGAAAAGGCCATTAGAGATCACCTATTACTTCTTCCCTCATTTTATCAGTGAAGAAACTGAAGTCCAAAATGAAAAATGCATTGTAAGAAGACACATATATCAAATAGCAGTATCATAACTTAAATTTTAGTGCTTATGGGTTTGAGTACTTCATTTAATATTGCACACATATTATAACTGGTTTAAAGCAAAGTGTTTTAAGATAACATTGGAAGTAATATGGAGAGATATAATAAAAATAAATAAAATTATTCACAGTACAATAAAGAGAAATCACATTAGGAATTTAATTTTTCAAAGCATTTTATATAATGTTTTATTTGAACTTCCTTACAAAGCTATGAATGGAATACTATTATTATTTTCAATAGCAGGTAAAGGAAAATAAACATAGAAATGTCAAAGCTCTTAAGTTCCTGAAGCAAGATTTGAATTCAAATTTTTCTGAATCTAAATCCTATGGTCGATATAGTATGACATCTAGATGTCCTAGACATGAGATAAATGATATTGTGGCAGTACAGTATGGTCACAAAAGTTAAAATTAAATAAATCTTGAGGAATGAATAAATGAATCTTTATGCTGTTCTGAGCTACCCACCACTTGACAGTGATCAGGAGCAGTTAAATGACATCAGTCTGATAAACTAGACTGTTGGGAAGAACTGAACAAGATAAATTCAATGATTTATGCTAGGTTTGAGAACTGTCATTTTCTGACAATATCAAAATTGACCTTATAATGATTTTGAAATAGGCGACAATGAGATAGATAATCACATTTGTCAATATAAGTAACCTTAGTCTTATAATAACCTGGAAATGGGAATTCAGATCAGCAAGGGGAATTAGAGTACTGCTCATACAGGTTCCTTACTGACAAGTCAGATAAAGAGCCTGCACCCTGATACCTTCCTCTAATCTGGTTGTGTTTATGTTGGTTTCTAGCACTAGGGAGTAGATGAACCTTGGACTTATGCTTTGTTGCTCTGACATAAATGGCTGATAAGAATAACAAAAAACATTACTCCTTTAAAACTTTCATAAAATGAAAAAAAAAAAGATGACTGAAGAATTTTGAAGGAATTTCTAGAAAACTAGTCTAACTTATGGACTGTGAGCCCTGAAACTGGATAGAAAAAACTTATTAGGAAAAATTCTGACAAGTTAAAACAACAATTATTGTTAGGACTGGTAAAACATTTTAAAATGTATCATTCTCATCTTAACCAGTTACATTAAATAATATTCAAAGTAATAAAACTAAATAAATAAATAAACAAACAAATCCTTATATGTTAAATAAAAAGGATCTATGAAAGTGAAATCAACCATAAGTTCCAAGATCAACTTAGGACAGAGAAAAATATATTTTTTATTGAAAATTGACTTACTATTCATAAGACTAACACATTTTTACTGGGTTGTTTGATTTATTATTAAAAGAAAATCCAACTGGTATAGAATAATTTAACTGCTTTATATTATAGAGATTTATAAAGGTAACTTTCAATATGTCAAATTTGAAAGAAGAAATGACATCCCAATGGCCATGCTTGTAAATGGAATCTTCTTTCTATAAGGAGGAATTTCTTTAATTCCATAGGGTGAGCTACTCAATGAAGGTATCTCTTGTAAGTGAAACCTGATTTTTCTGATAGAAAGTAGAGCAATAATTATTTTTTAATGATCTTAAATATTATGACAAATTGAGATTCAACTTTCAGCTGAATTTACTCATATTCCGTACCAAAAAAATATACACTTGCTACTCAATTAATTTCTAAAGCCATTCACAAGGGTAAGCCACTTTTCCTCTTTGATTCTCTGGTGCTTTGATTTCTGATTTGTAAAATGGGGATGAGGAATGTCCCTCTGATTCATTTACTATCTCAGTGAGTATCAGATGAGATAATGAATGTGAGTGTAAAAACTACAAAGTGGGACACAATTGTGAGCTACCATATAAGGATTCTATCCTGTCCTTTGCACACAGATTCAGAAATGTCAGTGAAGGAAGGTTCAAGGATACTCAAGGCCAGTTTTTAATATGATTCTGTTTCATAAATATATTTTGTTGAACTTTGACCCAGAAATAAGTGCACAGAAAGCAGAAGCAAGATTGAGAATGTACAATGGCAAAAAGTGAAAGAACCAATAGACAATTTAACTGAACTTAATTGAAAAAGCTTTGAGATTACAATTAAAAGCCAAGGATGTGAACCCCAGCTCTGTTGCTTAATACATATATCATTTTGGATAAGTTGTCTGGAGTTGTATAAATTGTCTCAAAGGTTCTACACTCTCCCCTCCCCACACAAAGACAGAATACACTCTACCATGATCAAAAAAAGTTTGATATATTGGCTTAAGCAATGGATTTGGGAGTCAGGGTAACATGAGATCAAATCCTACCTAAAAAATTTATCAAGTATTTGGTCTCAGGGCAAAGGTAGTTGATAGAACATTTGGTTGGGAGACAGGAAGATTTTAATTCAAATAGGGCATCAGATTTGAACTCACCGTGCTACTATGAGAAAATCACTTAACCCGTATTAGTTTCATCTATGCTTGACTATTCTAAAAGTCTCTTGTGTCCGCCCATAAATTAACCATAGGGGTGCTAAACAGGAGGATGCTTTTTTCTTGCTTCTTCTTGACATTACAATATTATCAGTAGACTAATGATAATACCTAACATTTATATATCTCTTACTATGTGCTAAGCACATTTTGATTAATAACTCATTTGATCCTCACAATCTCTCTGGAATGTAGATGCTATTATTTTTACAGATAAAGGAGCTGAGGCAAATAGGTTAAGTGATTGGATGGGGTTCCACAGCTAATAAGTGTCTGAAGCCTAATTTGAACTCAGAACTTCTTGTCTGTAGGTCCCTTGAGTCAATTAACTGGGTTAGTGCTTAATAGTTCTTCAGCCTATCCTCAAGTTATACCTTACCAATTGTCAGGTATAGGCCTGGATTTTTCAATCATTCAGTTCCTTAGTGAGAAAAAAAATCAATGTTTGCCTCATATCCCTGAACTGTAAATTGGGGATAATAATAGCACCTATTATTGGAAGGATCGTTATGGCAACTCTGAACAATATGCTAAAAAGCAGAGACATCTACCAACAACAGTGCCTGAAGCCAAAAATGTGGTATTTCCAGTAGCAGTTGGACTAGAAAGAAATTTGATCAGTTCAGAATCAATGCTTTGAAATGGTGGTTCTGAAGAAGATTTTTGGAAGTTCCTTGGAGAGCAAGGAGATCAAGGCAATCAATTCCTTCAGAAAGAAATTAATTCAAACTATTAATTGGAAGATCAAATATTAAGCTGAAGCTAAAATTTTTTGACCACAACATACAGGAATTATTGGGAAAGAGCCTGATGTTAGAAAATATAGAAGGTAAAAGAAAGAGATGACAGAAGATGAGATAGATAGATGTCATGGAAGCAATGAACATGTGATTAAACAAACTTCAAGAAACAGTGGTGGATAGAATATTATCCATGGGTTCACAAGAAGTTGGATGAGTGAATGTTGAACAACAGCAACAACAAATAACACCTACACCCAGGTTTATACTGAGGACCAAATATTATATTCCTAAAACACTTAACCCATTACCTAGAATATCATAAGTCCTATAGGAATATTAGTTATTATTATTTTATGTTGATTTTGATTTCTTTGTGACTTACTTTCCTCTTCTATAAAATTAAAATTTTGGATTAATAACCTCTAAGTTGACCTACCTCTAGGTCTATGGTCCTGTGAAAATATCAAGAGGGAAATTAAAGTTTAAAGAGAGGATACCATGTTAAAATTGTGACAGAGACAGAGCTCTGCAGTCTGCATCTGGTGATATTTCCATTATACCATACTACCAAAACAAATTCAGAAACAGCTTAATTTCTGGACTAAGGAAGGTCATTCTTCTGTTTTTTGCTTTGCTGTCTCTAGTACTATTACCATGATGAATTCAAAAGGTCAGGAATTGGTAATTAAAGGTAAGAATCTGCAGTTTATCATATTTGACTTCTCAAAATATTTGTCAATAAGCACAAACTTGGAGAAGAACCCAACCTGTTATTTATTCTAGCATTATTTCCATTAGGAGGAAAGAACTTCAGGGGAAAAAGGATATCCTTTCCTAATTAAAGCACTTGAGAACCACTCTAAAGTGTATATTTTGCTAGTTAGCAGGGAAGACTTCAGAGCATGTTTGAAAATAACAATTGTGGGTGATTGGTAGAATGAAGTGATAGGTATGATTTTGTTTTTGATAATATTTTGAACTGATCTAAACGAAAGATTGCCAACATCTGGGAGAAAAAATAAAGGAACACCACTTCCAAGATGGATTTCTATATCTCCTTTACATTAATAAGACAGTCAACATTTACTATTCCTAGAGGATTTCAATTATGTTTCACTTAATTTATACACTGAATAAACAATATACTGACCTGAGTCAGTTCAGAGATGCTGAGGTATCCATTGCTATTGTAATCTAAGTACTTGAAGAGAGATTCCACAAGGAATTGTTTCTGGGATGATGAGTCTGGACCAGGATCTCTGCTCTGTGTGTGACGGTGGGCTTGTAGGTCTAATAGAATGTGCTTTAGACGACTGTAGTCAGCCATGGTGCATGTGTCACCTAAAAGAGAATACTCGATTAGTGTACCTGGAGTGATTTAAAAGAACTCAGTTTCAGCTGATGAAAGACTTGAGGAAGCATTATAATCACCTTTCATAAAAATATGAGACCTGCTTATTTTCACTTAGAGATTTAAAGACATGCAAACATATTTCCAGACTGGAGAGCAAGTTTTTTTTTTTTAAATCAACAATATAAAGTTGACCTTCCTTTAAATACAACAGGTTCATTTTTGATCCAAGATTATTTAAAAATAGTTAAGGATATATAAAAATATATATATATGTATATATATATATGTATATATATATATATATATATATAGTTATAATCAGGATATAGACAGAAATCTTTAGACAATCTCTGCTTTAGAAAAATGAGAAATGACACTCTGTATCAATCATTGACTCTTTCTATCAGTGACTACACAGTGAATATTGTTAGAATCATGAGGCATTTTGGCAAATGGAGCATGAAACAGTCAATGACACAGTATTTTTTTCTCAATACTGATGCATTCCAGAGGGAACCTGAATCAGGTACAGGAAGATAAACTATTCTTGGCACACTAATAGAGTTATGGAGCCATACTAAAATGAGTGATGAGCCCAAGATTGTCTACTATGCAGCTGAATTTCTGAAAGAGTTATAATGTCAATGCCAAACTGGGGACTTGATTACTTTGTTCGCTTTTTTTTTTTAAAATCATGAATTATGAAGCCAAGATTTTGATTGTGGAAGTTGGTAAGGTAAATGCCATTTAACTAATGAATCAATTCATATGACTATTATTGCCCATTTCATGGAATGGCATTTGATCTAGTGAAAATTTATACTGATTTTTGAAAGAGAGAAGTAGAAAACTTTTTATAAAAGCACCAATTATAAATTGTGAAACCATTTTATAGCTTCCCAAAATTCAGTTCAGGTAAGCAACATATTACTCTCAAATAAACTTTAAAAGACAAATGGATTTGTGAGAGAAAATATGGTAGGGAATTGGATTCCCATGAATGAAGACCTTAGAACACTGTTAAGCTTTTATTGACAAAACTGTTAACAGAGGTGAGAGAGGGAAAATATGGTGGGATTGGATTGGAAATGAGATCAACTACATTGCAATCCAAGAAAAATAGGGGGCAGTGAAGAAGACTGATAAATGATATTTTCCTTCTATTCCTTAGAAATAGGTGCTAAGTTCATGAATTTATAAGTTTCTGGAGGAGTTTATAAAAGGCAAGGCTGTCTAAACTTCAAGCTGGACACGTCTACTTGCCTTGTTACAGAAGTGACTGAGAGGATTTTTGTGTAAGTTTTCATACCAAATACTATTACTACCTGGGTTTCATAAAGGTCTTTCTTCAAAACTTTGCAGATAGGAAAAATTTTTGAACAAGACTTTTGGCCCTAAATTGAATCTCAAAAGTTTGTCAATTTATATTTTGCTGCTATTTAGCTGTAATAAAGATTATGTTATAACAGAATTCATGAAAGATGAATCTGAATGACAGTGAAATTTCATTTTGCCTTATCAGTAAACACCTTACCTACTCTATGTATCCCTGAATGATACAGTGTTATTACAATTTCAAGAGAAAAAGGTGACGAGAAGAAGCAATATATTAAATAAATAAAATTATTTGCCTCATTTGATAGAACTAAGCCTTTCTGAAATCTTGGAACACTGGTTACTGTCACAGGTAACCATTTGTTTTTATTCTGTATATTCAAATGCTTATGTTAATACAACTTTGATCCTTTACATAAAAAGCTGTATATTCCATACATAGTGAGGTAAGATATATAATTTTTGAAAATATCTACCATGTCTCCTATTTAAAGGTGATGGCAGATGCTAATCTTGAATGTCCATATGTCCCACTGAGATGCATAGCAGGAGAAGAAAATCAAGAGTTGAATAAGATACTGAAATTAATGGGAACACACATCAGCAGTCAATCAGTAATCCTTTATAAAGTGAAGATTATGTTCTAGGCACTACACTATGGCCCTGTGTTAAAAAAAATAAAAAAAAATCATTTCTTGCCTTCAAGGGACTTACAATCTAATAGGGGAGGGAAGATGTAAACAAATATAAATATAATTAGATGAACAGAATATAAAAAGTAAATGGGAAACAATAGCATTAAATAGGTTTATGGAAGGTTTCCTATGAAAGGTTAGGAGTCAGAGAAGAGAAGGAAAAGCTTTCCAGGCATGGAGGAACAGCAATAAAAAATGTTTCGAGCTGACAGATGGAATATCTTGGTGTAAAAAATAGGCAGGAGACAGTGTCACTAGATCAAAGTATACATATCTGACAGTAAGGTATAAGATGACTGAAATTGCAGAAGCAGGCTAAGTAATAAAGGGCTTTGAATCCAAATAGAGAAGTTTATATTTTATCCTCAAGGCAGTAAGAAGGTGGTAGAATTTATTGAGGTGGGGGGGTGACATAATTGAAATTGCACTTTAGGAAAATTGATTTAATGGCTGAATGGAGAATGGATTGGCAGGGAAAGATGAGGCAACTAATCCCCTCTCTACCACAATAGGCTATTGCAATAATTTACTATAAGGATTTAAAAAGAGTGATAACAGAGTCAGAGGATAGAAGGGTAAGTATTCAAGAGATGGCAAAAAGGTGAAATCCACAGGTCTTGGGAGCAATTTGGATATGGATACTGAGAGATAATAAATAATCCAGAAAAACCTCCATGTTTAGAGCTTTAGAGATAGTAAGGAAGGTGATGTCCACTACTATAGCAAGTAAGATAAGATGGGGGGGAGGTTTGGCTGAAAGAAAATTTGTCTAATACGTTCACTGACAACCAGATCAATATGTGGGAGGAGTTGTAGATGCCAAATTGAAGATCAGCAGAAAAATTGGGACATGAAAGATACATTTGAGAGTCAACATAATGCAGATGGTAACCAAATTCATGAGAGTTCAAGAAATCACAAAGATAAGTAACAGAGAGAAAAAAAGAGGATCCAAACAATGATCATTAAAAACACGAATTTAGCACCTACTTATCAAGATTGGTTCTTTAAAGCAATAAGCTATTTAATAGTAGTGATGGGGAATCTACTCTGAAAGTCTTGTGTACCTTGACCTAATCTCTTCCACACTTCCTATTGGAAGCACTGGCTTTTTTTTTTTTTTTGTCCTTGAAACCGCTCTAATCTCTCATCTTTGCTGAGCAGAGAGAATTGTGTGGTTTCATCCCAGCTTCAGTTTATTGTAAAAATATTAACGCCCCAAATTTCTAATTATTGCTGTGTCCTACATATATTATCTATCTGATCATTAAGGGACAGATAAACTGTGGGGGATGATTAATTGACCTTGAAATTTAGCATTGTCATTAGAATTAGTTTGTACCACTAAGAAAATGATCCAAAATGAAATTTCAATAAGTACCCTGGATGCTATGTGAAACATTCCTGCCTTTTCATAAGAACAGGCTATGACATTGCCATTAACACAAATGGGTTCAGAAATGTTGGAGAACAATACTGTATATGTGATTTTTGCATATAGTAGCTGGCTATTATTTTCCAGCATTGATTCTTATAGCAGCGTCTTATCATCAAGCCTTCAGATTTTAAGAAAGGTTGGAGTTCCAGCTGCTAATTCTTTCTTGCTTAGAATATTAAAAAGCAAGATTCAGTTGTAATTGTTCACTCCCACATAGGACTTGTTTTGTCACAATACCAGAGGAGCCCAGCAGGACTACCTAGGAAGTAGTGTTTGCATATAGACACCAAACAGCTGGCAAAATGCACATGCTAAGAATTTGGGAGCTAATTGGGAATGTGAATTATAAACTCTGCTCAGTCCTGCATCTTTAGACTACTTGGAGTCATGGAAGTCTCATCACCACAACAGATCTAATTGTCAGTGTCTCTTCTATTTAATTTAGGAAACGATCCAAGATTCAAGTTCTTCATTGCACATTCAGTGACCTCATCTGTCAAAAAACATGGGGAGTCCTAAAAGTTGTACATTGGCATTGATCAAAAACTTCATCTTGTGATTTGAAAGCTGGATTCTAGGTCACATAGTTTGGCATGTGAGAATTGTATGCCATGGTGTAAAGGTTTAAAATAGTTCTGCAGAGATCTGAGAATCTGAACTGTGCCCAGTAAGGCTATTTGAATAACGACTAGAAACAAACCTACAACTATCAGAAAGGATGCATTATTGACCCTCTTTTCACTCTAATATTCTTTTCTCCTATGATAGAGAAGCTCCTAAAGCTGGAAATTCATTTTCATCCTGGGCTTCTGAAAACCTGAGTATCGTCTTCACCTTTCTCATCTTTTTGTATGATTCATTTGCTTTTCCTAGAATTTATATTTTAAAGAAGATGTCCTGGTCAATCATGATTTCATTCTGTTCAAAGTTCCTCTGCAAATGGGCTATTTCATCTCTTGGGATTTGTGACACTTCTACATGTATACCTTCTCGGCCTCATTTTATTTTTTCAAGGATTTTCTTATCCCATTAGAATAAGTACCTTGTGGGAAGGAGCAGTCCTACATTGTACAATTTGAAAGGGCTTCATAAGTATTAAACTACCATGTCAATTGATAATTCAAAAATTGATTAATTCTACATATTTTATCCATCTAAAGAATTGTAAAAAATTGTAAAAGCCAGAGATAATTTCTGTCCTTTCTTTAATACAATATAACCTCTTTCAAACCATGGCAATTTCCATCAGAGGACCTTGAAAGGGCCTTTGCTCAGTAAAGGTTTATGTCATACATATCACTTATAACTAGCTCTAAAAGGGTGGAGAAAGTAATTTGTTTTCAGACAAAAATTCTTCAGTGGGATGGAGGCATCCAAAGAGAATTAAGAAGGGGATTTTTTGAGGTTAGGTACAAGAGCTTTTCCTCAGGGACACCACATGGTCAAATAAAAAAAGTCCAGGCTGAAAAAAGAATAAGGAAGTAAGAACATAGATACTGAAGAAAAATTATTCCATCATCAAAATTTTATTACAAGTTAGTAGAAACAACATCTCAGAGTACGTCTTTATTACTTGTCAGTAGACAGCAAAGCAAAGAAGCTGATGAAAGTATGAAAAACAGTGTAATAATTTTCTCCTTTTCTTCAATCATCCTGTGTGTTTATAATGTGATATGGTTTTTCTCTAGTGAGGCTGGAAAATGTTCAAAATCCTTAGTCATATTGAGAAGTAAACAGCCACAATAGTTGAAGCACATAGTGTATGTAGCTACATTATCTAAAATGGTTTTATACCTTTCTATTGCTATTGCTATTTAGTCATTTTCAGTCATGTCTAACTCCTCCTGATCCCATCTAGAGTTATTTTGGCAAAAATACTATTGTAGTTTAGTATTTTCTTCTCCTGTAGATTTTATAGATGTGGAAACTAAGACAAACAAGGTTAAGGTACTGGCCAAAGGTGACACAGCTAATCAGTGTCTGTGGCTAGATTTGAACTCAAGCCTTCCTCACTCCAAGCCTGATCCTCTATCCATTCAGCAACTTTGCTGCCATATGCTAAAATTTCTGCAATTATAATAATAATAATTGTGATAAAGTTCCTTATATCTACAATATAATTTAGTGGTAAATGTTGCAAAATATAATCTAGTTTAGTGGACTTTATTGAATGTGTGTGTTTAGGGCTAACATAAAACTGTGTTTTGGAAAATCATTTTAGTGCCTAAATTCAGGAACAATTGGAATAGGAAGAGATCTGAAAGAGACTCAAGAGTAGGGTATTACAATAGTACAGGCAAGACCATTCCAAACTGATGTCTGTGTCATAGAAGAAAATCAAGTATATTTGAGATATGTTGAAAAAATAAAATAAAGAAGGCTTTGTAATAGTCTGACTATAAGGGGAGAGGAAATATAAAGGATAGTAAGGAGTTGGAGTGTAACTACTGAAGATGAACTTGGCTTTGGTGATATTAAGTTTATGATATCTACTTCACACCTACTTTGAGATGTCACAAAGGCAATTGGAGATACAAGATCAGAGGTGAATGCAGAGTTTGCAGTAGGATAGAGCTATTTGCAAAACCAGCATAGTTGGAAAATAAAATCATGGTTAGTAATGAAGTCACTATATAAAGTAGTATAGAGAGCAAAGAGAAGAGTGTTCAAGAGAGAACATTGCAGGAAATTAGTGATTACAGGGCATAATCTAGATGAGGATTAAAGAAGTAGACTCAATAAAAGGAGCCTAAAAGGTAGGAGATAGAAATAGAGGGGCAGAAGAGAATACTATCCATAAAAAACTGAGAAAAGAAAGCATAAAGAATGTTCAACAATGTCAAAGATTTATTCATGTCTAAGGGATTAAGGATTGAGGACAAGTGTATGTAATTTTCAACTAGCTAGATAAATCTAAAAAAGGAATAAAGAGAGGACAATTCTAAAGCAAATGGGAGCTGAAAATCCTGCCACTGAAAGAACAGAGCTTTCAAGGCAGCTGATTGGATCTGAATCTATTCAGCAAACAGCTTTTGCCCTAAAAAAATGCTGGTCAAAATGTTAGAGGGTTCAAATGGTGGGAAAGAATGGTGATAGTAGTATAGAATAATCAGACTTTGCCCTGAATTGGGACACTTTGAAAGTATTAGAAACCTTGAGTGTCCTAAATCTATAACTTCTAAACACTTGGAATAATATAACATGGAAAGAAAACATTAATATGACCAATTCAGAAGGGCTCCAGAGCCAAATCATAACATTGCCTAAAGTCAGGAATTAAGCTGAAGAATGAGGAAACAAAACAAAAAAACAACCAAAAAATATAATTAGAAAGAATCATTTTGGAGAAAGGTAGCTCAAAACACAAATGCTGAAAACCAGAATGACTTAAAATACATATAAACAAAGTCTCAGATGAAAAAAAAAAAAACATTCCTTAAAAAACTAAACAAGAAATCCTGGAAAAGATGAAATAGACTTTATCAAAAAATAAGAGTAAGAAATATATTTTCCACCTAAATCAAATGAATGACTTAAGGAAAAAATAGAAAAAAAAAGAGAGCTGTGGAAGAAAAAAGTAGAAAAATAATCAATATTTGCTCAGAAAAATTAGTAAACCTTGCCAAAGAAATAAAGTCCCTAAACTTATAATTGAACAAATATAAGCCAATGAATTCATGAGGCAAGAAGAAATTTTTTTTAAAATCAAAAGCCTGAAAAAATAGACAAAATGAAAGAAATTTCATTGCAAAACTAAATAATCATAACAGAGCAGAAATAAAATTTAGAAATATTCACATTATTGAATTATCATGACCAAAAAAAATCCTGAATATCTAATTTCAAGAAAATTTTAAATAAAACAGATTAGATGTATTAAAATTATAAAGATAAGTAGAAATTAATAGAATTAACAGTAACATATGGGAAAAAAAACTCCCCAAAGTAAAACTGTCTAGGAACATCACAGTCAAATACTAAAGGTAGCAAGCAAATGAAAGAAAAAAAATTCTACAAATAGTGAAAAATAAAGCATTCAAATAAAAAAGAAACAGTTTGGATAACACATGTAGGAGGACTATATCAAAACTGAGAACCTGGAATAAGATATAGAAGGCAAAGGATAATGGCTTACAAGCAAGAACAACTGAGTCATACATGGCAGAGACAAGATGCTTCTCTCTGATCTTCTTTACAACCCTTACAATAATTACAAAATTCAGCCTCTGAATTAGCTCTGGACCAGCAGAGCCCACAAATATTGTGAGTGCAACAAATTATCAGCAGAAGATAATTTCAAAGACAGCCAGAAAATGTCTGTTTCACTTGTAAACGGGAGGGAGGCAGCCAAAGCAACTAGCTGAGTACAAACACCAGCACAGACAGGACAGAACCTTGGGGCATTGCTGACTCTCCCAGCATTGCAGATACTACATGGCAGAGAATCTCCAAGGGGAGATACAGAAATCTACATCAATGTTGGCCACTCTGCCCTGGTTACAAGCCAGTAGATCAGTAGAGAAGTTATAAAACATCCAACACAAATACAAAAGATCCAAACGCAAATCCCCAAATTCAAGAATCTCAGGGGACCTGGCCATGCCCACCCAACACCTGGAATGAATCAGCACTGACCCAGCACAGCTGCAGCCACTTGGAAAACTCACCCACCCTAAAAGCAGACCTTAGCATAACTTTAAAAAAAGTAAAAAAGTAAAGAGGACTCTAACAATTGACAACTTTTATGGTGAAAGAAAAGAAAAGATCTCAAACCCTGAAGAGACTAGGCAGATTGACTCCAGATGAAGCCCCAAAAGTTGATATAACCTGGTCCCCATCACACAAGGCTCTCCTAGAAGAAATTAGAAAGGATCTTAAAAGAGAGCTAGGAAAAAAAATGAGGAAAGAAATTGAAAGCCTTGCTAGAGGATTTGGAAAAAGAACAATTGGAATAGGAAGACTTAGTAATAGACTTAGTAAAATAGAAAAAGCATATAACTCATTAAAAGATAGATTTGATAAAATGGGAAAAGAAAGCAATGCCCAGAAAAACAGAATTTGTGAAACAGAAAAAGAAAAGAACTCTTTAAAAAATAGAATTTATGAAATGGAAAAAAAATCCATAGAAAAAAACTCATTTAAAAATTAAATTGGACAAATACAAAAAGAAGCAAAAAAAAGTTAATGAAGAAAATAATGCTAAAATTCAGAATTGAACAAATGGAAACAAATGACTCAATAAGGCAAAAAGAATTAGTCAAGTAAAACAAAAAAAATGAAAAAATAGAAAAAAAAATATAAAATACTTAATTGGGAAAACAACCGACCTGGAAAATAGATCTAGGAGGGACAATCTAAGGATTCATTGGACTCACTGAAATACATGATGAGAAAAAGAGCCTAGAAACTATCTTTTGGGAAATCATCAAAGAGACCTGCCTGGATATCACAGAAACAGAAGGTAAACTGACCATTGAAAGAATTCACCAAATGCCTCCTGAAAGAGACCCCAAAATTAAAACCCCAAGGAATATCATGGCTAAATTTTAAGAACTATTGAATGAATGAAAAAATATTACAAGCAGCCAGAAAGAAATAATTCAAATACCAAGAAGCCACAATAAGGATAACTATTTAGCATCTGCCACTTTAAAGGATCAAAGGGCTTGGAATCTGATATTCTGAAAGTGAAACTCACTCTCATCAGATATGGCTCGAAGAAAGAATATTTGATATATTTTGTTTCACCGAGAAACATCTCTCATCTTATAAAAAAGTGGAAAAGGGGAAAAGGAAAGGAGTAGGCTAAGTAGAAGGGAATACAGAAATAGTAGGGGAAAGATGTAACAAAGGGGAAGGGTCTCTAAAGGGGGAGGACTGCTTGAAGCAAGTAGTGCTCATAAGTCAAATACTGGGGAGGAAAGGGGAAAAAGAAAGAGAAAAGTATAATTTGGGATTAATAGGATGATACAGAATGAGTAGTTTTAATTGTAAATGTGTATGGGGTGAACTCTCCCATAAAATGGAAGCGGATAGCAGACTGGATTAAAAGCCAGAATCCTATAATATGTTGTTTATAAGAAACACATTTAAAGTAGAATGATACATAAAGAGTAAAGATAAAAACTGGAGTAGAATCTATTATGCTTAAGGTGAAATAAAAAAAGCATATATATGCTTTATATATATTATATATATATGTACATACACACACACATAAATATATATATATATATATATATATATATATATATATATATATATATATATATATATATATATATAACATATCTTGCTAAAGGGTACCATAGATAACAAAGCAATAACAATACTAAACATATATGCACCAAGTGGTATAGCATCTAAATTCCTAAAGGAGAAGTTAAGAGAGTTGTGAGAAGAAATAAACAGCAAAACTAAAATAATGAGAGATCTCAACCTTGCTTTCTCAGAACTAGATAAACCAAACCACAAAATAAATAAGAAAGGAGTTAAAGAGGTAAATAGAATACTGAAAAATTTAAGTATGATAGATCTTTGGAAAAAAATTGACTGGAGACAGAAAGGAGTACACTTTCTTCTCAGCAGTTCATGGAACCTATATAAAAATTGACCATATATAACCTAAAATATGCTTATTATTCAGTAATTGTAGAGTTTCAAGTATAACTGAATTGTGTTGTGAAGGTATCATAAGTAATTTCAGAGAAGGCAAAGCATTTTTAAGTAAACAACTGAATTTATCAACTCTGAGAAAATTCTCAACTGAAGGACCTCATAACTCACATATATTTTATACATTATATTTGTAGTTACTCTATTCCAAATTAGGAAAAGATGAAGTGGTTCAAACTTGTTAAAGCTCAATGAATGATATGTGAGTGTTGAAATAGGAAATTTAGAATGGATAGCTCTAAATTAAAAAAAAACCCTTATAAATATGGAAGACACAGAACTTTTTAAAAGTCAAAATTTTCTTTTTCATAAGAAAGGATGAAAAGATAGCATAATTGATCTTTTTATTAATCTTCTGATCTAAGCAAAGTTTTATTCTGATCTTCTCCTAAATGTCTAAAATAGTTTTGAGCTCATTTACTGAGGATTCACCACTGATTGTTGGTTGTATAGAAGTAGAAAAGTGCTTGAGGGATTATAGATTTTTTAAAAAAGAATGAGGAATATATTTTTTGAAGATGTTAATAAGGGACATTGTTTTAATGAGCAACAGAATGTATTTTTGTTGAGAGTTTTATATTTGTTAAAAAATAATTTAATCGAGGAGAAGAAATAATACTTATTGAATTTTGTTTGAAAAATTAGAAAGAAAAAATGCTGAGGTAATAGATTTTCAAAAATTCTCTTACTTCAATCACTTAAATTTATATTAGATACATTCAGACAAATGTTTAAACCAAGTTGTGTTACAATTCCCACCTCGGCAACTTATTTTAACTTTTGTTTGAAAGTAGTTGGTAACACAATTACTGGCCCTGGAATCATAACAGCTTGAGATCAGATCTCACTTCTTGCCCTTACTAGTTGGGTGATCTTAGACAAATTAGTTAATTAAGTAGGTCTCAATTTCCTCTTTGACAAAACATGGATAATTTAGCACTTACCTAATAGTGCTGCTATGAGTATCAAATTGGACATTTTCAAAGTACTTGCCAGCTCAAAAGTACAATATGAATAAATATCATCATCATCATCATCATCATCATCATCATCATCATCATCATCATCATCACCATACAGCAAATATATACAAGTTCTTTTCCTCTTTTGTCTACCAACTGACTCAAACCTATAGTATATGATAGGGAAAAGAGCATGGGATGGTAGCAAACAATCCACAATTATTTCTGAAATACCAATCTTGAGTCAACTGTTTCAATGAATGAGGGAAAAAATTCTGCTCTTTAGTCAATTTTCCTCTCTATGTCCAATAATAGACCTTCTAATACATGAGGCTAGTTTATTATGTCTAAATGTTTCTTATATCCTGTTTTTCTTCAAACCTTAAAAGATAAATGATCATCTAAAGATAAACATAATATTTTATTTGTAATAAAGGACCAAATTTCTGCACAAATGTGTTTTCTCAGCTACTGTAATTGTAATACTGACTTTTGCCTGACAAACACTAGAGAAAGGAGAAGAGTAGAAAAAATGTACAACTGAGAGGTTATTATATTTCTTTGAAGTTATAAAGAGAAAATAATTATTGTAATATTATATGGGTATGATTAAAGCCTCACACATCTGATCAACTATAATTTCTTTACACCAAAACTAACAACAGTGAGTATAGATATATATATGTATATATCTATACACACATATATGCAAATGTGTTTCATAAACATGTGAAAGTACTTTAAAAGTCTATTACTGAAATAATACGTGTACAATGTTTGCTGAGAAATCACAAAATTTGCATTAGTGGAGTCTAAATAAACAGATTTTGAATAGTGACTCAGAAATAAGAAGAGAAAAAGGATAAGTATATATTAAGTATCAATTATGCACAATAAATTGTACTAAGCAACTTGCAAATTCTTTATTTGATTCTCCCAATAACCCTGGAAACTAAATACTATTATTTTTCCATTCTGTGAATAATGAAAGTAAAGGAAACTAGATGTTAAGTTATGAACCAAGGTTAACACAGCTATGTATTGGATAGCATGTTTGAACTTAAGCTTGTTTTGAGAAGAAGCCCAAGAATTATATCAATTGTGCCACATAGCCACCTTACACTGAGGTTAAGGTTTTTTTTTTTAATGGAAGATCTTTATGAATATATTAAGTTATTACCTCTTTTCTCCCAAACATCCATATATATATATATATGTGTATATATATATAATATATATATACATATATATTACATATATATATGTATACATATATACATATATACATATATACATATATATATATATATATATATATATATATATATATATATATATATATATATATATATATATATATATATATATATATATATATATATATATATATATTCACACTGTTCCCTCTATCTGGAATGCTCCATTCTTCCAGATTGCCTCCCTTTGCCCAATAAAAATTATTTTTGGCTCCATAATTCCCACTAGGCTCAAAGAGGGATAGGTACCATTGATGGTACCCATTTTCATTTATCTCTTCTACTTCTTTCAGGTCTCTCTTAGTTCACAATCTATCATTTTCTGAGTTCAGAAGGTCTGTCAAGTTTCTATTTTACACCTAGCTCTCTAATTGTGCATTCTTCAGTACCATCACTCTTTGAGCTAGAGGGAGCTGTAGAGTCAAAAATTTAATAGCATTTAAGGAGATTATAATAGGAAGAGCCCAGGCACATCCTCATTTAATTTCTGAGTCTTATCCTAAGACTCGGTATTTTGTTTCATTTTAGTTTATAAAACTAAATCTTTTTGTATAATATTGTTAATTTGTGTGATAGCATAGCCCAGAGTATAAAGAAGTATGGTAAAATCCAGAACTCCTGGATTAAAGACCTATATACAAATACTGGTCATGGGACACTGGGCAACTCACTTAATGACTTAGTGGTATAGAAAAAGTTTAAATTCTATAAGTTTTATAAGAGGTGCAGAGACCTGCCATTAGCAGAGGGAGGAGTGCACAATCTTAGGAATTCCCTTTACTAATGAAATCACAGCTCCAGTTTCTATAAGAATTCCTGGAACATTAATGACTAGAAAGAGGTAATTAGTTTAAGTGTAACAAAGATCACAATGTTTCCCAGGTTAGATGAAGAAAGAGAAAAATCTCCTCATGGGATAGAAGGAAATTAAATAACAGTACGACAAATCAAAGAGTAGAATTAAAGTAAAAGAGTTAGCAGAGATGGGTAAGACATATATGGATACAAGGATCAGGAGTAGAATTTATTAGGAAAAAAAAGTAGAGATAGTAATCCTTGATCTTAGAAAAAGTCAAAATTAAGTGTACAGTTAAGAGAGAAATCTGCACAGTATGTCAGCCCTATTAATATTGTTTCAGATGCATGTTTACATATGGGTAAATGCTTGTGTGCCCGTGTGTGCGTGTGTATGAATATGTGTGGGATATACATGTGATGAAATTAAGGTAGCAAATCCTTGTTGGAAATAAACATGTGACAAATTCAGAATGGTCATTCTCTTTGCCAAAAGCTAGGTTTAGTTAGAAGAGGTTCCAGACAAAATAAGAGGTAAAATAAGCACTAGGAGTGGCAAATATGAAATAAAATTGGGAGATCATATAGCTAACCAGGACAATTAATTAGAAGACAGGAAATAATCCATAAGGTGGGAGTAAGCCATTGACTGGCAGATTAGATCCATAGAGTAGTTTAACAGACTAACCAGAGTTAGCTAGATTGAGAAGAAAGGCACCATTTAAGGGAAGACACAATGAGAGAAAGAGAGAGAGAAAGAGAGAGAGAAAGAGAGAGAGAGAGAGAGAGAGAGAGAGAGAGAGAGAGAGAGAGAGAGAGAGAGAGAGAGAGAGAGAGAGAGAGAGAGAGAGAGAGAGAGAGAGAGAGAGAGAGAGAGAGAGAGAGAGAGAGAGAGAGAAAGAACCTCATAGTGAGCCTAGTCCTGAAAACAACTTAGCAAAGATCTTCATCATAAACATACCTTTAATAGGAAAAAAAAAACAGCCTGGGAGGTGTCTCAGGGAAACCTGGGAACTCATGGCAGGAACTCAGAGGGAAGAACCAAAAAGGATTCAGATGGACTCCTCCCAGACTAGATTTTAGACCTTTATAAATATATTATGTGTTCTAATTAATATTTCAAAAAATCTTGTTTAAAGATACCTAGAGTTTGGGGGATAGATAATGGCAACATAGTCTGGGAATTGATCATATCTGATAATAGCTGGTTGGGCTTCTTTTTGACAAGGGAAGAGAGTCAGTCAGTCCACATCATATGTATGTGTATTTATAGATATATGTATATGTGTGAGTATGAACATATATGTATGTATACATGCATATATATGTATATGTATACATATATGTGTGTATATATATGTACACACATACACATATATGTATATACAAATACATCTATGCTTAACCGTAGCTTGCCTGGGAGATGTAGGGGGGAATCAAAGGAGAAAAAGTGAATAAAGTAAAAAGTGTACAGCAGAGAATAAAAAAACAAAACAAAACAAAAAACAAAACTACAAGGAAGCAAAGAAAAGACAGACACTCATGAATATAATCTCTTCTGTTATATCATGCTTTCATGAAATGGAAATGTATTGTTTTATAAGCACATGACAATATTTTATTTTGTTTTCTTATTTAAAAAAGAAAGAAAGAAAAAAGAAAATCTCATGGCATATTAGAGTTTTTGTACCATGAGAGACTCTTGAGTACCTTATAAGAAGTGTTAAGGAGAATTCCCTCCTAGGAACACCAGATAAACAATTTCTACCAGATCGAAAGATCTGACTACTAAGACAGTTTACACGGTTTATCCCTAACAGTTATAAACCCCTAACGGGGTTAATTGTTTGGGGGAAGATTCTAAAATATTTGGATGGCCTGCCTTGCAGATATATTTAAAAAAAAAAGAGATAGAAAAAAAAATCACAAACCTTTCTTTCTGTGCTTTCAGGGATATCTGTGAAAATAAGTCTTTTTTCCTGTGGTACCTCTTTAGTAATTTTTTTGTTTTCTTGGGACATGGAAAGTAATATTTATGACAAGTAGCTCACAGAAAGAAGAGTCTTCTGTCTTCAAGGTAAAGATCATCCTAGGAGCCGATCTATTCCAGACCAAATCAGACATGTATGGACCTTTTACTGAACCTTTGTATATGTTTTGGCAGATCAGATATTGATTAGCCTGCCAAGAAATATAGAGTATATTCCTATTTTCATGTCAGAACTTGGTAATGAGCTACATTTATCAAGCCTATTCTCTAGGAGAAAGGTCAGCAGTGAATCTAGCTAAGTTGTTATGACATCTCATTAATCTAGTTCCCTCAATAATTGTCCCTCTTTGAAGATTCTAATATGCTACTATTCCAATACTAGCTCTCTCTGCATTTAAGGACATTATAATAGCAAGAGCTCAGGCACATCCTTGTTTAATTTCTGAGCAAAAAGAGATAGAGAGCAGGTAGCAACCTTTGGAACTAAACGTCCATCAAAGGAATAGTATTAATTTTCAAACAAAGAAAAGCAAAGGAGATATTATGAATATTCCATCAACCATTTATGGGGGACCATCTCACTGCTATTTGGGGAATATTTTAATTCTGGTCTCATTTTCTTTTGCATGCTTCTAAAATACTATAGTTCTGGAAGGAGTTCATCAGAGAAATATGTTAGCTGTTGTTTATTAAGAAATCACAGAGTTCTAAAAAGCACATTGAGTAAACAGATAGCTAAATCTAATTCTCTGGATTCTTCTCCTGAAAGCACACTGAGAAATTGTATATAATTCCATTAACCAAAACATGTAAGTGTACTTATTAATACTTTTTGGACTGAATTCATTTTTCTGATTCATTCATTAATTTATTCATTCTTTCCCTCATTTTTTATGTAACTCAGAAAATATTTTTGGAGTACCTATGGGAGATTTGAAGATAAATGATTGAGTTCTTGATCTCCAAAGTCTCACAATTTTCTCAAAATTGTTATTGTGCTGCACAGTCTTTTGTTGTACTTTCTTTTTTAAAATAGTATTTTATTTCCTTCCAATTACATATGAAGACAATTTTCAGCATTCGTTTTTAG
Source organism: Sminthopsis crassicaudata (assembly GCF_048593235.1). NCBI lineage: Eukaryota > Metazoa > Chordata > Mammalia > Dasyuromorphia > Dasyuridae > Sminthopsis > Sminthopsis crassicaudata. Next base: position 361,516,608 of record NC_133618.1, on the reverse strand, counting down.
AAAATTTTGAGTTACAAAATTTTCTCCCTCACTCCCTCCTTTGCCCTCATCCTGAAAATAGTAAACTATTTCATATAGGTTATATATGTGCATTCATGTAAAACATATTTCCTTATTAGTTGTTAAAGAGAAAAACACAAAAAAGAAAAAAAGTGAAAAATAAAGTGAAAATAGTATGTTTTGATCAGATCAGCATTAAGACTCCATTCTTTCTCTGCATGTGGATAGCATTTTCCTTTAAAAAATTCTTGGTACCCCAGGATAATACACTATGACCAAGTGGGATTTATACCAGGAATGCAGGGCTGGTTTAATATTAGGAAAACTATTAGTATAATTGACCATATTAATAATCAAATTAATAAAAACCATATGATCATCTCAATAGATGCAAAAAAAGCATTTGATAAAATCCAACATCCATTCCTACTAAAAACGCTTGAGAATATAGGAATAAATGGACTATTCCTTAAAATAATAAGGAGCATATATTTAAAACCTTCAGTAAACATCATATGTAATGGCGATAAACTAGAACCTTTCCCTGTAAGATCAGGAGTGAAACAAGGTTGCCCACTATCACGATTACTTTTCAATATAGTACTAGAAAGTCTAGCCTCGGCAATAAGAGCTGAGAAAGAGATTCAAAGAATTAGAGTAGGAAATGAGGAAATCAAATTATCACTTTTCACAGATGATATGATGGTATACTTAGAGAACCCCAAAGACTCTGCTAAAAAGCTATTAGAAATAATTCAGAATTTTAGCAAAGTTGCAGGATACAAAATAAATCCACATAAATCCTCAGCATTTTTATACATTAACAACACAATCCAACAGCAAAAGATACAAAGAGAAATTCCATTCAAAATAACGGTCGATAGTATAAAATATTTGGGAATATATCTACCAAAGGAGAGTCAGGAATTATATGAGCAAAATTACAAAACTCTTGCCACAAAAATAAAGTCAGATTTAAATAATTGGAAAGACATTCAGTGCTCTTGGATAGGCCGAGCGAATATAATTAAGATGACAATACTCCCTAAACTAATCTATTTATTTAGTGCTATACCAATCAGACTTCCAAGAAACTATTTAAATAACCTAGAAAAAATAACAACAGAATTCATATGGAACAACAAAAGGTCAAGAATTTCAAGAGAGGTAATGAAAAAAAAATTAAATGAAGGTGGTCTAGCTGTACCTGATCTAGAACTATATTATAAAGCAACAGTCACCAAAACCATTTGGTATTGGCTAAGAAATAGACTAGTTGATCAGTGGCATAGGTTAGGTTCACAGGGCAAGATAGTGAATAAAAATAGCAATCTAGTGTTTGACAAACCCAAAGATCCCAAATTTTGGGATAAGAATTCATTATTTGACAAAAACTGCTGGGAAAACTGGAAATTAGTATGGCAGAAACTAGGCATGGACCCACATTTAACACCACATACTAAGATTAGATCAAAATGGGTCCAAGATTTAGGCATAAAGAACGAAATAATAAATAAATTGGAGGAACATGGGATTGTTTACCTCTCAGACTTGTGGAGGAGGAAGGAGTTTGTGTCCAAAGGAGAACTAGAGACCATTATTGATCACAAAATAGAACATTTTGATTACACCAAATTAAAAAGTTTCTGCACAAACAAAACTAATGCAAACAAGATTAGAAGGGAAGCAACAAATTGGGAAAAAATTTTTACAGTTAAAGGTTCTGATAAAGGCCTCATCTCCAAAATATACAGAGAATTGACTTTAATTTATAAGAAATCAAGCCATTCTCCAATTGATAAATGGTCAAAGGATATGAACAGACAATTTTCAGATGATGAAATTAAAACTATTTCCACTCATATGAAAGTGTTCCAAATCACTACTGATCAGAGAAATGCAAATTAAGACAACTCTGAGATATCATTACACACCTGTCAGATTGGCTAAGATGACAGGAACAAATAACGATGAATGTTGGAGGGGCTGTGGGAAAACTGGGACACTGATGCATTGTTGGTGGAGTTGTGAAAGAATCCAACCATTCTGGAGAGCAATCTGGAATTATGCCCCAAAAGTTATCAAAATGTGTATACCCTTTGACCCAGCCATACTACTACTGGGCTTATATCCCAGGGAAATACTAAAGAAGGGAAAAGGACCTGTATGTGCCAAAATGTTTGTGGCACACTTTTCATAGTGGCTAGAAGCTGGAAGATGAATGGATGTCCATCAATTGGAGAATGGTTGGGTAAATTATGGTATATGAATGTTATGGAATATTATTGTTCTATAAGAAATGACCAACAGGAGAAATACAGAGAGGCTTGGAGAGACTTACATCAACTGATGCTGAGTGAAACGAGCAGAACCAGATCATTATACACTTCAACAATGATACTGTATGAGGATGTATGCTGGTGGAAGTGGATATCTTCAACACAGAGAAGAGCTAATCCAATTCCAATTGATTAATGATGGACAGAATCAACTACACCCAGAAAAGGAACACTGGGAAATGAGTGTAAACTGTTTACCTTCTGAATCCAATTCTTCCTGTACAACAAGAAATTCGGTTCTACACACATATATTGTATCTAGAATATACTGTAATATATTTAACATGTATAAGACTGCCTGCCATCTGGGAGAGGGGGTTGGGGGAGGAAGGGAAAAAATCTGAATAGAAGTAAGTACAAGGGATAATGTTGTAAAAAATTACCCATGCATATGTACTGTCAAAAAAAAGTTATAATTATAAAATAAAATAAAAATTAAATTAAAAAAAATAAAAATTCTTGGTAGTATTTTATTGAATTATTTTAAAAATATTTATTTAAAACAAAACAATCAAAAACAAAATAGAAAAATAAAAATGATTAAAAAATGAAAACAAGACATTGTCATATGTCCAGAAGAATATAAGGGAGAATTCAATATATATAACAATAAAATTCCATGTCAAGAAAGCATATATAGCAATAGAAGACAATATAGTCATTGCTGTCTATTCTTTCTTTGCTTCTTTATAGATTATTCTTTTGTTCTGTGCTGTGCACTTTTTACTTAATTCCTCCCCTTCACCCCCCTAATTTATTTTTTAAATTTTCATTTCTCTAATCAAAAATATAGAGCACTTCTTCCTATGACTATAAATAACTATTTTCTTCCTCTGAAAATTGAATATTCATATTCTTTGATTACTTAGAAACTGGAAAATGTCTTGTATTCTTATACATTTGACCCTGTTCTTTTTCTGTGTATTTCAGAAATTAGTCCTCTTCCAAAGGCAGTTGTTATAAAGATAGTTTCTAGCTTTCTGCTTTACTTCTAATCTTGATTGCCTTAGTTTTCTTTGTACAAAACTCTTTTAATATAAATAAATAAATATATAATATTTATAAGCACATAAAATTATTTATTTTTAGGTTTTGTAATACTCTTTTATTCTTGTTTGCTCATAAGTTCTTTCCTCCTCCATGAATCAGACAAGTAGACTTTTCTTGATCTTCCAGTTTGCTTATGGTTATCATCATATATGTGTAAGTTATGTGCCTATTTTGACCTTACCTTGGTATACAGTGTAATAGGTTGGTCTATAACTAGTTTGTGTCACATTATTTTAGTTTCCCAGTTTTTTTTGTCAAATAGTGAGATCTTATCCCAGAGGTTAGAGTCTTCAAGAAAAATAATCTTAATTTAAGATACTTTGATAAATTCTGAAAAAACCTTAGAACCACAAAAGATGATTCCAATTTACAAAAAGACTTTAAGAAGAGGGGGAAGTGGAGTAAATCATTCAACAATAGTAATGGTATCACAAAGGAACTATATGCCAAAGTCCTGTACCTAGGAGTCTCATTTTATTTCTAAGATTCTCCACTAGCCTATGATAGAATGAACTTTATGAATAAACAGAATTAAGGTGTGTTCTGTTTTGGGCTTCTAAGGTTGCATGGGGCATCATTCAATTTAGAAGGCTGGCAAATAATGAGGGAAGCTTCAATGAGAGCTAAAGATTTCTGCTTAATGGTTCTTTGTGTTTAGTCTACTAAGAATTTAAAACATAGAGATTAAAGAATCAAATTGCTGACTATATAATTTTTTATCTGTAGAATAAGACATGTAGTATGTGGAGTGGTTATTGAGTTTAAGCAGGTTCTAAATCATCATATTATATGCTAATTGGATAAATGGTGAGTTAGAACATGAAACTTATAGCAAATATTCGGGTACTACTAATTTATCATGAAATTAATTCAAAACTTTTTTGGCAAAAAGAGAATGGTGATGCAAAGTAGGAGGGTAAAGACTTAAAGGAAATTTTAAAAATGTAATGGATGCTTCTGCTACAGTCATCACTCTTCCAATCATTGGACCTGAAATATGATAGTACCAACTATCTGCACAGTGAGAGGAGAAAGTGCCAAATAGTACAAAAGTGATTTCAGGTGAAAGAATTTCATATTATTAATGATGACTGTGAAAGTCTATCATCAGAAATCCTCTGAGGATAGCATAAAAGAGCCCAAAATCATCAGAAAAATTGTTAAATGCCTTATGGAACAAAATTTATTATATTTGACTTTGTAACTCCACAGAGAATAGAGGAAAAAAGAGGGAAGTAAGAAGAGTGCTGATGATATTGAGTTAACAAATAATCACCTTATATCCCAAGCTTGTTACTTTGGTAGATTTCTTGGTATCTTAGCTTTCAGGAAGATAGGTTTTTCCATTGCCAAATAATTTTTTAGGGGAAATATTGTGATTTAGTGAAAACTGCATAAAATATCTGGAGCTTGATGACGCTGTTTACTTAAACAATGAATGTCCTTTAATTGAGACCAAAAGAGTCATAGTATGAATTACTGGCAAAAGGCATAATGAAAAATCATGGACATTTAAAGAATTTAATTATTTATCCAAAGACTGAATATTTAAAAATTTATAATAATTTTAATGTTTTCTTCCATGCAAAGGATAATATCATGCCTGATGCTTTGCTGTCATTATATTAATACATATGGGATCTTCCTATCCATGTTGAAGTCACTCCTATTGCTGAAATTTTGAACAATAATTGCATCAATAATTTGCATCCTAAAACTGTGTAGTTTTGATTAATGTAACCATGACAGACTTTTTTGTTAGTTAATTTTAACATTTCCTCACCTACCAGATTCAATTGATAACTACTCTACAATCTGCTATTTGACATTTGCAGCACTCTATTAAAAAGATGGAAAGTTGCTCAGAATCATAAAAGAAACAGTGAGTGTACACCTTTTATGGTTGACTGACACATACCTCCTGTGATTGGTAAAGAAAGTATAATGTTTGAAAATTTTAATACATATAAAAGACCTCTGGAATTAGGTACATTTCTTTACAGTGTTACTCGCTGAAAGCAACAGAGGCCTGATCCCAAAAGTCACTAATTTATCTTTGGTGAGAACTCCTTGTGGGAGGCATCATATATTTTTTAATAATAATAATTTTTATTTACCAGATATTTGCATGGGTAATTTTACAACATTGACAATTGCCAAAACTTTTTTTTTTCCCAATTTTTTCCCCTCCTTCTCCCCACCCCCTCCCCCAGATGGCAGATTGATCAATACATGCTACATATGTTAAAGTATAAATTAAATACAATATGTATATATGGCCAAACAGTTGTTTTGCTGAACAAAAAGAATCAGACTTTGAAATAGTGTACAATTAGCCTGTAAAGAAAATCCAAAATACAGGCAGACAAAATTAGAGGGATTGGAAATTCTATGTAGTGGTTCATAGTCATCTCCCAGAATTCTTTTGCTGGGTGTAGCTGGTTCAGTTCATCACTGCTCTATTGGAACTCATTTGGTTCATCTCATTGTTGGAGAGGGCCCCCTCCATCAGAATTGATCCTCATACAGTATTGTTGTTGAAGTACACAACGATCTCCTCATCCTGCTCATCTCACTCAGCATCAGTTCATGTAAGTCTCTCCAGGCCTTTCTGAAATCATCCTGTTGGTCATTTCTTACAGAACAATAATATTCCATAATATTCATATAACACAATTTATTCAGCCATTCTCCAGTTGATGGGCATCCACTCAGTTTCCAGTTTCTGGCCACCACAAAGAGGGCTGCCACAAACATTCTTGCACATACAGGTCCCTTTCCCTTCTTTAAGATCTCTTTGGGATTACAAACCCAGTAGTAACACTGCTGGGTCAAAGGGTATGCACAGTTTGAGCATCATACATTGTACAATGAGTTTGCTGCACTGTCTTAGAATTCGAGAGAACAAAAATTCTGGTTCTGTTCTAAGAAAACATTATCATTTGGCTTATATAGAGTTCAATTCCATTATGTTCAAGGAAAATCACAATACATTTCTTCAGCAACCACTGAAAGCCTCATCTTCCCTATTTAAAAAATATAAATTAGAGACTGGATGATGAATAATGTCTCTTCAATTTTTCACATTCTATATATGAATTTATTGTCCACTCTCCATTACTTCTTGCTTCGCTCTTTTATTGGATAATATAGAAACCAAGTAGATTACAGGTCAACTTTAAGATAATTCATTGGTTACTAAAATGTCAGAACCTATTCAAAACATTGATTATGACCAATGTTGACATTATCTATCACCATCTTTGGCAAATAGATAAAAATGTAAAAAAATATGTTGTTGATTAATTTTTTCTCACTAAAGCAATTTTAGATGCAAGCATGATAAACATATTCTCATAGACCAGGGGTCCTCAAACTATGGCCCATGGGCCAGATGCAGCCTCTGAGGATGTTTATGTAGCCCGCTGGGTTATGACAAAATCAGACCGGAAGTGATGTTCAACCTAAACTCGCGTTAGCAACGCACACTTCCAGCACTGAGCTGAAGGGGCATTGATAGAATATGAGGCGATACAGAGGTGAGGTGAGTTCTCAGGCCGGGGTGTATGGTGTGGGGAAGGGAGAGAGATATAGAAGATGGAGAACTGATGGCCCGCGGCCTTGTAAAGTAACAGAAGCCATCACAACAGACAGGCGCAAGGGATGTACAATGCATGCTGTGCATGTCATGGCCTCTGCAGGGGGAATATATGGGCTGTGTCTGGTGCGCGGGTATAGTAACAGTTAGTACTACAAGTCCCAGCTTGACTCTATTATTGTCATTATGCTGTAATGTCAATGTAACGGCTTCCTCTCTAGCATATGTCGCGGTACTAACTGCTATTGTTGCCCAGAGTGAGGCTCCTGATACCAGGCCATGGCCCTGTATCCATAGTGACCTCACGTCTGGCTGTTGTGGTCATCAGTTTTATCATTGTGTGTATGTTCTGTAGTTTCATAAAGAGATGGAATATTGCTAACATATGTCATCACCTTATAATCACTGGGAGTCTGACCTTAGTGCCCCCCCCCCACTTATCCTGAGTATGAGGGGGTGCAGAGCTGGTGTATTGCTTCATCACCCTCCAGATTCTTAAGGTCCCCATACACTTGTGCAGCTTCAAGTCACATGATGACCTCCCCCAGAAGCCCCAGTGTACAATTTGTCACTGAAGCTCATTCTGCACATACAATATATCACACAGTTATATACATATATGCACAGTCTTGCCTGCGATTATGATAAATTATGAGTGCAGCACGTACGATCATGCAGCGCTGGATCATGAGAATTGATCTCAGGATTCAGAGGAAGCCAGGGCATTTGGGAGGGCCACCAGAGCGGTGACTTGTGGGCAGTGAAGGTCTGAAACAGGAGAGAGAGTGCGGGAAACTGAGGCATCACAGCACAGAGACAGCTTGGAGGAAGTTGGGCATTGCAGTCTGTATGTCTCTGTGTGGGCAAAGTTATTGCTGGTATATTGTTTTTGTAGCACTGTGTGTGTGTGTGTGTGTATACATATATACATATACATACACACACACAGCACTATAAAAACAATATACTATATTGATATGCCAGAATATAGTGTCTGTGTTCAAAGAATATAATTTGTGTCAACACTATGAAACTCAACATAAAGATAAATATGATTGTTTGGCTGGAGAAGTGAGAAAAGATAAAATATTAAAACTAAAAAATACATTGACAACTCAGCAAAATATTTTTGTGAAGCAGAAGCAACTAAATATTTCATCACTGCAAGCAAGTTTTCAAGTTGCCAAGCTATAGCACACACTAGCAGACCATTTGTGGAGGGAGAATTTGTTAAAGAATGCTTTCTTTCTGTTACCAAAGAGATATGTCCAGAGAAGACCAATTTATTTAGTACACTGAGTCTTTCAGGACCTACAATTACATGAAGGATTGAAGAAATGGGAGACAATCTGCATCAGCATTTGCAACACTCCACAAAAAAAATTTCATATTTTTCCTTGGCACTCAACGAAAGCAATGATGTTCATGAATCTGCACAACTTCTAATTTTTATTCATGAGATGAATGATTATTTTGAAGTCATAGAAGAGCTTGTTGCACTGCAAAGCATCAAAGGAACAACTACAGGAAAGGATATCTATGAAAAGGTTTGCCAAACTATGAATGGTTTGGAGCTGGACTAGGCTAAACTAGCCAGCGTGACAACTGATGGTGCCCCTAGCATGGTGAGGTCTAAGAAAGGAGCTCGCATTAACCAAGAGATGGACAAACATAACCATTCTCATCCAATAGCCATGCACTGCCTCATCTACCAACAAGCTCTGTGTAGTAAATCACTGAAGTGGGACTCTATTATGAAAATTGTGGTATCTTGTATTAACTTCATTAGAGCTAATGCAATAAATCACAGACAATTTCAGGAATTTCTGTCTGAGCTAAATGTTGAGTATGAAGATGTTCTATATCACACAGAAGTCCATTGAGTTGAGAGAGAGTTTTGAAACGTTTTTATGACTTATTTCCACAGATTACAACTTTTCTGCTTTCAAAAAACAAAGAAATACCAGAGCTCAATGATGCAGAATGGAAATGGCACCTTGCCTTTCTGACAGATGTAACAGAGCTACTCAACAATTGCAATATGCAACTTCAAGGAAAGGGGAAGCTCATCTGTGATATGCAATCACATATCAAAGCATTTGAAGTAAAATTAGGCCTCCTCATCAAACAAATGAAGGAGGAAAACTTCTGCCATCTCCCCACAAATCAAAATCTGTTAGCAGAAAAATCTCTGATTTCATTCCCAAACAAAACATGTGTGGATTCATTGGAAAAATTGCAAAAGGAATTCCAATTTAGATTTAAAGAGCTTCATCTCCATGAACAGGACATACAGTTTTTCTGTAACCTATTTTCTACTGACATTGAAAATGTGGATACAATTTACCAAATGGAACCGGCTGAACTGCAGAATTGTGACTTTCAGAAAGATGCATTCAAGTCAAGCAGCCTTCATAATTTCTATGTATCTCTACCTTCTTAGACATATCCTCATCTCAGGAACCATGCACTCAAAATGGCAATCATCTTTGGCAGCACTTATGTCTGTGAACAGACTTTTTCTAGAATGAAATATTTGAAATCTCCAACCAGATCAAGACTATGGATGCACACTTGCATCACTTGTTACGACTAGCAGTGACAAATATGGAACCAGACATTGACCATCTCATTAGCCAAAAGCAGGCCCATAGTTCCCATTGAAATACTGGTAAGTTTGTTGATTTAATTTACTTCATTTTAAATATTGTATTTGTTCCCATTTTGTTTCTTCACTTCAAAATAAGATATATGCAGCATGCATAGGAATTTGTTCATAGTTTTTGTTTTTACTAGAATCCAGTTTTTCAACAGTCTGAGGGACAGTGAACTGGCCCCCTATTTAAAAAGTTTGAGGACTACTGGTTTAGAGGGTGGAACTTTGGAGAAGTATATTTGAGAGAACTATACTTGAAACTAGGTGTTAACTCAGTGGAATTGATGAGATTATCTAGTTTACATTTACTTAGTACTTAGCATGGTGATAAAATAGTTCTATAGTTGGTGTAATTGTAATAGGGTATTTAAACTGAGGACAAAGTCAGCCACAGACATTCTATCTTTGACTTATTCTTCTTGTGGATCTCCTGCATTATGGGGAAGTCTGGCAGACTGGCAGAGGAGACTGGGTCAGCCTATGACAGACACAGACTGTGAAGGGGACAATAAAGACTTTGGACTTTATTCCTAACTATTCTTGTGGTGATTATTCTTCTGAGACCAAGGCTGGTCCCAAGGTCCTCCAGAAAGCTAACTCAGACATTACAGAGTGAAATTGCTAGTATATTCCCAATCTCTCTTCCGATAAAATATACAGTGTATATAAAGGTGCTTATACAGAAGACAACACAGTAAATTCATATAGCTCCTCGGTGCAACTAAAAGTTTCAAACAAAATTTACATCATTACAAAAAACAACAAACAAAAAAATAGAATCTCTTCTTTGTTCATTGAATATTTTTAAATGGGTTTGCAGAATATAGGAAGAATAAAAACTCTTGATGTTAAACCAATACAGATTTGAATTACAGGTAAACAAAACTTCTTTGAAGGTGAAACAATTTCAAGGGGGAATTTAGAATCAAAAGTCAGATGGAAATTAGAGAATGGTCAAAAGAGTATTATAATAGTCATTGTCTCTATCTTCTCACATTTTATTCACATGTTCATTTAAAAAACACCAGTTGCTAAATATTCAGGAATGACTTTTTTAGAAGTGTATGCTTATATAATCAAGTTAGTTGCTATGATATGATGATAATGAATGACCAGAATGACTAGGAGAGCTAAAATTTACATAAAATGTTAATATTAGTAAAGCACTTTCTATATATCATTTGATATGATTTTATTACCATTCAAATGGTCTTGAAGGAACAAAGAGACAGAGGATGAAATGAGACATATTGAAGAAACTTTGAGAGCATGAATGAGGCATATTAAAGATACTTTGAGAGCACTAACTTTTAAAATTTTAGTTTCATCTGAAAAAGCTAGCATACTATTTGGAAGTATGTGACAATTAAATATTTGATTATTGATTAAAAAAAACAAGTAACTGGAAGAAAAACATAAGGGGAAATATAGCATTGGGCTGCATAACAATTGGGACATAACATTGATTTTCAAATTTAAGGCTAAACTATCTTAAAAAAATCTCTCTTAAATTCTTAATTATTAATATTCTCTTGTGAATGTGACATGACTGCAAACTATTTAGTATGATGATCTAGGAAGAAGGTAGCTTGTTTAATTGATGTATTATTTTCCAGTTTTTTCCAGCAATTTTTATGAGTACTTATTCCAGAAGCAGGAGTTTGGGGGTTTATCAAATTCTAGATTGCTGTAGTCCTTGATTATTGTGTTGTATGTATCTAATCTATTCCACTGATTTACCACTCTATTTTTTAGCCAGTATCAAATGGTTTGATGATTACTGTTGTATAATAAAGTTTTAGGTTTGGTACTGCTAAGTGACCATCCTTTGTTGTTTTTTTTTTTTTTCATTGATTCCCTTGATATTCTTCTTGTTCCAGATGAATTTTGTTATTTTTTTCTAGTTCTATAAAATAATGTTTTGGCAGTTTGATTGGGATGGCCCTGAATAAGTAGACCAACTTAGGCAGAATTGTCATTTTTATTATATTAACTTGGCCTAGCCATGAACAATGGATATGTTTCCAGTTGTTTAGATCTGACCTTATTTCTGTGAGAAGTGTTTCATTATTGTGTTCATATAATTTTGAGGTTTGTTTTGGCAAATAGACCACCAAGTATTTGATTTTGCCTATAGTTATTTTAAATGGAAATTCTCTTTCTATGCTTTGGCAGTAATATATAGAAATGCTGATGATTTGTATAGTTAATTTAATATTCTGCAACTTTGCTAAAGCTGTGAATTGTTTCCAGTAGGTTTTTGGATGATTTTCTAGAATTCTATAAGTATATCATCATATCATCTTCAAAGAGTGATAATTGTATTTCCTCATTGCTTATTCTAATCCTTTTCATTTCTTTTTCTTTTATTATTGCTAAAGCCAGCATTTCTAGTACAATGTTGAATAATACTGGTTATAATGGGCATCTTTGCTTCACCCTGATCTTATTGGGAATGCACACAGTTCTCCATTATGAATAATGCTTGTTGTACGTTTTAGATAGAAACTGCTCAGTATTTTAAGGAAAGTTCCCTTTATCTCTATGTTCTCTAACATATTTACTAGGTGCTGTATTTTGTCAAAAGTTTTTTCTGCATCTATTGAGATTATCATAGGATTTGTTGGTTGTGTTATTGATATGGTTGATTATGTTAATAGTTTTCCTGATATTGAACCAGCCCTGCATTCCTGGCATAAATTCCACTTGATCATAGTGCATTATCCTGCTCATCAATTGCTGTCATCTCTTTGCTAATACTTTATTTAAATTTTTTCATCCATATTCATTAGGGAGATTGGTTTGTAATTCTTTTCTCTGTTTTGGCTCTTCCTGGTCCAGGTATCAGTGCCATATTTGTGTCATAGAACAAATTGGGCAGTACTCCTTCTTTACTATTTTTCCAAATAGTTTACATAGTATTGGAATTAATTGTCCTTTAAATGTTTAGTAGAATTGTCTTATGAATATATCTGGCCCTGGAGCTTTTTTCTTAAGGAATTCATAAATAAATTGTTCTTTTTTTTTTTTTTCCCTAAAATGGGACTATTAAAGTATTTTATTTCCTCTTCTATTAATCCAGGCAATTTATATTTTTGTAAATATGCATCCATTTTAGTTAAATTGTCGGACATGCAGACTTACAGTTGAGCAAAATAGATCCTAATTATTGCTTTAATTTATTTTTCATTGGCTATACGTTCACCCTTTTCATTTTTGATGCTAGTGATTTGTTTTTTTCCTTCTTTTTTTTCTGATCAAATTAACCACAAAGTTTATCTATTTTGTTGATTTGTTCATAAAGCCAATTCTTAGTTTTATTTATTAGTTCAATAGTTTTCTTAGTTTCTATTTCATTAATCTCTCTGAAAATCCTTCCAGAATTTCTATAATTTAGTATTTAATTGGAGATTTCAAATTTGCTCTTTTTGTTCTTTTTCTAGCTTTGTAGGTTGCATGCCTAATTCATTGATTCCGTTTCTCTATTTTATCCATTTAGCTATTTAGAAATATAAAATTTCTCCTAAGAACTGCTTTGGCTATATCCTATAGATTTTGTTATGTTGTCTCATTATTATCATTTTCTTGGATGAAATTATGGATTGTTTCTGTGATTTGTTGTCTGATCCACTCATTCTTTAGAATTAGATTATTTAATTTAGCTTGCCTTTGCCTGGCACTTTATTGAATATAATTTTTATTGCATTGTGATTTGAAAAGGAAGCATTGACTATTTCTGACTTTCTTCATTTGATTGAGTTTTTTGTCCTAATATATGGTCAATTTTTGCATAGATACCATGTATTGCCAAGAAAAAGAAAAAGAAAAAAAGAAAAAGGAAAAGAAAAGAAAAATTCCTTTCTATCCCTATTCAATTTTCTCCAGAGGTCTATCATATCTAGGTTTTCTAAGACCCTATTAACTTCCCTAGTTTCTTTCTTATTTATTTTGTGGTTAGATTTATCTGATTCTGTGAGAGGAAGATTGAGATTCCCCCCCCCCCACTAAAATAGGATCTTGGTTTCCAATTAATTTCCTCTGGTTCTTTATTACATGTAATTTTTATTGGATCAAGATGGATTTACTATTTCTGTCTTTCTGCATTTGATTTTGAGGTTTTTATGCCCTAATATATAGTCAGTTATTGGATACATTTTATATTCCTTTCTGACTCCATTCAATTTTCTGCAATGGTCTATAATCCCTAAGTTTTCAAAAATTATATTTATCTCCTTAACTTCTGTATTGTTTATTTTGTGGTTTGATTTATCTAGTTCTGAGAGAGCAAGCTTGAGATCTCCCACCAGTATAGACTTGCTGTCTAATTCTTCTTGTAGCTCTCTTAACTTCTTCTCTAGGAATTTTGATGGCATAACACTTGGTACATATATGCTTAGTATTAATATTACTTCATTTTCTATGATGTCCTTTAACAGGATATAATTCCCTTCCTTATCTCTTTTAATTAAATCAATATTTGCTTTTGCTTGATCTATAATCAGGATTGCTATCTCTGTTTTTTTTTTTTTTTCACTTCAGTTGAAGCATAATAGATTCTGTTGTAGCCTTTTACCTTTACTCTGTGTGTATCACCCTGCTTTAAATATCCTTCTTGTAAAAATATATTGTAGGATTCGGGTTATTTATTCCGTGTGCTATCCACTTCTGTTTTATGGAAGAATTTATCCCATTCACATTCACAGTTAAAATGACTAATTTTACATTTCTCTCCATCTTATTTTTCCCAAGTTACACTTTTCTCCTTCCTTTCCCCTTTTACCTCTTCCCCAGAGTTTTGCTTCTGATCACCATCTCCCTCAAACAGCCCTTCTACTTTTCTTATGCTTTTCTTCTACTTCTGCTCTCTCTTCTATTAGCTTCCTCTTTTCCTTTCTCCTTTTCTCTGCTACTTTCTTATAGGGTGAAACAAGTTTCTTTGTGAACTAAATATGCCTAATATGTTATATTATATATTATATGGAAGTTGCTAGGTCCTGGGTAATTGTGGCTTCTTGTGGCTCCTTGATATTTGAATTTTCTTTCTGGCTGCTTGCAATATCAGATCCTTGATCTGATAATTCTGAAATTTAGCTATGATATTCCTGAGTTTTCAATTTTGGGTCTCTTTCAGCAGGTGATTGGTGCATTTTTTCAATGACTATTTTGCCCTCTGGTTCTAGAACTTGGGGCAGCTGATAATTTCTTTAAATATGTTGTCTAAGCTCTTTTTTTCATCATGGTTTTCAGGAAGTCCAATAATTCTTCGATTGTCTCTCCTAGATCTGTTTTACAGATCAGTTGTTTTAACAATAAGGTATTTTAGATTTTCTTGTTTTTTTTTAAACTTTTTAGTTTTTTTTTTTTTGATTGATTCTTGATGTTTCATTGAATCACTCAACTTCTATTTTTTAAATTCTAATTTTAGTGAATTATTTTCTTCAGTTACATTTCTTAATCTCCTTTTGCATTTGGCCAATTGCACTTTTAGGTGAGTTGTTGTGTTCATTGGGCTTTTTCCCATTTCATAAATGTTGTTTTTCAACAAGTTGGTTTCTTCTTTCATCAAATATATTTTGTATTTCTCTAATGTTGTGAGAATGCCACATTGCCCTAGATCCCTGAGCTGAACCTGTGCTTGGCTACCTTCATCCATGCCCAATTGAAATAAACCTTTTCTGAAGTTCTTCCAAAATATCTTCTGCTGGAAATTTGTTACACTCCAAATATTGTGTGTTCTCTCATTCCAAAATCAGCTCAGAAGTTGGATCTGGTGTTGATCTGAGGGAAACTAGGAAGAGCTCAAAGACCTGACTCTGCTATCTTGGCACCACCCAGGATTTTATATTCTTAAAATCAAGTCTAAGAATTAGAAATTGTACTGAGAAGAAATAGATTTGATTGATTAAAGGAGAGTATTTATAAGGATGTATTAATAGTCTGTTTTCAGAGGGATAAATATTGAAATTTTCAGGATGGAAAATATAAAATAGATGGTGATAGTGTCCTTTTATGAAAGTCAAAAGTTACCTACTCTAATAAGGTAACACAAAACATTTCAGGCCATATTGTCACGTGCTCCATCTGTTTACTCACTTTGAATTGTAAAAACTTCCAATAACTTTAATTCACTTACTCTAATTAGATTTATAAAAAAATGACAAATCACACTACCTTTTTCTGTTAAATACATACAAGTTTGTGGGGGAAATGTATATTAATGGACATATGAGCTTATTCGCTTATCCTGGAATGGAATTTTGAACTATACATCAAAAGATATGTAGAGCCCTTTAAACCAATAATACAATTACTGTATCAATATCTTAAAGAAATCAATGAAAGCAGTGACAGACTGATATTTACAAAAATATTTATAGTAGCTTGGTTTGCCTTGGCAAAGAATTGGAAATCCAGAGAATGCCCATCAATTAGAAAATGGCTAAAATTTGATATTATTATTTGATAAGAAATGATGACGTGAATGTTATAAGAGAAGCTAGGGAAGATTTGTTTAACTTAAGTGAAATGAAGAAGAGAACAATTTGTACAATAAAATGATATTACATAAACAAATATCATTGAAATCATATTAATTTATGATGCACTGTGATCAACCACAATTTTAATGGATGAGAGATGAAACATGATATCCAAATCACAGAAGAGAGGTAATGAATACAAAGTGCAGATTGGTCATGGATAATGAGGGAATCTTTATGTTTTAATAAGCATTTTTAGGAGGAATTTTGTTTTTCTTGCCTTCACAATGAGAAACATGGAGAAAGGAGAAAGAAAAGCTTGGTATTCATTAGGGAAAAAAATAATGGCTTTAGCTTTTTTTTTTAGGCTAGCCTATGAAAAATGAACATTTGCTCCAAAGGAGTGCTTAATATTCAAAGTGACAAAAGTGTAATTTTTTCTTAAAAAATTTAAAGAATGTGCAAAAATTATGTCAACATATGGTGTAAACATAGTTATTTTAGAAAAGAAAGGATACATTATATATTCAATGTATTCATATCACATATAATATTTATATACTCAAAACATTTCTCATCAATTGCATATTTTGGTAGATTCAAAATTATAAGCTTTATTACATAGAGTAAATGTTATACATTTATTTTTAAATAATAAGATAAAATATGAAACAAACAAAAATGAAGTGACATGATTTGGAAAATAATGGATATAGAATGAATGAAAGAGAATGAAGAATGACAAGAAATGTTTGAAAACCTGATAGGAAAAATGAGAGCAATGCCATGAAAATCAAGAGAAGAAAATATATGTAGGAGAAGATCATTTGAGTGGACTGCAGTCTTTAGGCAGGAAGAGAAAAAAATTGGGATTGAACCTGGGAAATTCTGCAGAGAGAATAAGAAGATTAAGTAGAAAAGATTTAAGCTGGAGGAGAACAGATTCAGCTCCTAGTCAACTTAACAAAAAATTATTAAATGCCTAGTGATAAAACAGGAAATACAAATACAAGTAGAAAAAAAGAAAAGAAAGTATAATGGTGTCTAAGGACTGTAATTAATTAGTTCCAGAAGGCATAATGACTGGTGAAAATGACAAGTACTCCACAAATTTTTCCAGTAAGGACATTTCCAGTCAATAGAGTCATCACTCTCTAAAAGGGGCAAGTGGAGCTTCTAGCTACTGAGAAACAAGCCAGCATAGCTCCTCCCTTTTTGATCCAACTCACTTTCTGAGATGAAAACCAAGCTTCATAATTTCCCCCCATCCCATGCTGCAGCCAAATTAGAGAGTCTTTGGAGGGGAGAGTTTGCAATATATACACAATGGAGGCTGAGAATGATAATGTCTGGTCAGCCTCAGGTAATTCATGTGTCTGGGAATGGGGTTTAGTTCAGATTTAGTCAGCTGAGTTTGACAAGGTATATTGACAAATTTCTATCAAAGGTGAAATCTCATTTCTAATATAAAGTTTTGTTTATTTAGAATTTCCTTAAACAACTCATATTTACTAAGTACAA